>NC_044904.1:19882531-20182531 GCF_001633185.2 Quercus lobata | reverse complement strand
CTGCTGGTGAGCCCGTACATGTTATAGCCCCCATAGGTGCCACCTTCCTTAGGCAAAGGGCTGCTCACTTGAGAGTTGGCTCTTCACGTCCTAAAGGTGAGTCTTCTAGTGCTATACTCTCTCCTCCCTCTTCTACAGGTGCTGTTACGGCTGAGGCATCTGGTGCTGCTGCTGATGCTGATGTTGATGTTCCTCAATCGACTACTTCAGATGATTCAAACATTCGACGTACGTTGAATCATGTCTTAACCATTCAGGGGGAGAGTTGTTTTTTGTTTGTTGGAGCTTGTGGAGATTAGATTGTATCTAGGTGCTTCACTTTGTATTTACCTTTTTAGCTCTTGATGTATTTTTATTGGGCTATTCATGTTAGGGGGAGATACATTTTTTTTTTTTTTTTTGTTTTATATGTTTCTTGATTCACTGCTTATTGATTTATATTTATGAGTTATTCATTGATATATGTCTTTATTTTGTGTTGAGTGAAATCAAGAACTTATTTTGTTTACTTGTATTTTCCACACATACATTTATGCGTTTTGTTTAGTGTTTTAGGAAATATACAGGTTGATTCAATTGAGCTGCTATCTACACTTGCAACTAATGGATAGTAGTTAGGATTGGATTTGTTATAATGAGCATTTTTTGTAAAGGGCTTTTCTTTGTAAACTTTGAGTTTTTAGTTGTATTTTGTCACGGATTGTTAAAGGGGGAGTTTGTTAGGTTCTAAAGACTTAGGAACTAATATATTTAAAACTCTAATGTGTATTGTTGACAAACCATGATCAAAACAGGTTGTTTAGTCGTGTTTAAACTTGCTCAAAGTTGTGTCTTTTATGTAAAGTTAGATTCAAGCTGATGCAGAATTGATAGTGCATTTCGGCCTGGCTTAATCGATCGAAGCTTAGGCTCGATCAATCGAAATTCGGGCAGAATGCGTTTTTCTATAGAATTCCAACTCAGCCCTAATTCATTAAAACGTTTAGGGTTTTATGTTTTTGCCCTAGGTATATAAGGCAAACCCTAACCACGTTTTAGAAGTTGCTCATATTGCGGTTTGTGTAAATCTCTTGTGAGATCTGTGAGGAGTTTTCTTTTACACAAGTTTAGGGTTATCAAGAGGAGATTCGTTCAAGAACTTGATAATCATTCAGTTGCTGCCATAGAAGCTTAAAGAAACACAAGCAGGTGTGCTTGTACTTGCCGGAGAATCCAAAAAAGAAGGAGTTTGTGGTCTCAGAGCTTGCACGTAGTCGTGTCAATAAGTTTCTACTGTAAAATTTCGATTCTTTCATAGTGAATTCAGGTTTACCTTGAGAATAGTTAGGTTAAATCCTCCCCAGGTTTTTACTAGTGTGGTTTCCTGGGTCATCATATTATTGTGTTATTTATATTTCCGCTGCTATGCATAATATGATTGTTTGATTGTGATAACCTAGATCTGAAATTTGGACTAAATAATAACTTGGCTAATTAACTAGGTTAATCCAATTGTGTTTTAAGGGGTCTAAAAACAAACATATATATATATAAATTAAGCGGGCGGGTCGGATTGTAGTAGGTTGGCAAATTTTCAATCCATAACTTAACCCAATCTGCAATTTTGGGGGTCTAACTCGCCCAACCCAAACTACCTAACTTAATGACCCGCACGAGGCAAGCAGGTCGAATGGATCAGCAAGTTAAGTGGATATTTTGCACATCCCTAGTTTTGGATAGAATCATTGAAGATATGGATTAGTGGGAGAGTAATCTTGTTTTGTAGGCATATACTTTTACTGGGTTGTCTCCAAGTTTTCTCCCAACTTAAACGTTGAGTATATGAGTATTTTGGAATCAAAAAAATATTCAGTCCAAATAAGAGAAACTCTTAAATAGCAGTATAGATAAGGCTATTTAATATAAAATAAATAGAATCAAATTAAAAAACTTTAATAACTAACAAGTAACAACACTAAACTGAAAAATATCTAAAGAATTAAATAATTTTGATTAACATTACAATGATAATAACAATACTCCAAGTATATTCTAGTAGGAATATTCACCCACCCCCGTTGCCCCCGCCCTTTTCCTGTTAGGAAAAGGAAAAAACAAAGAAAGAAAGAATATATGAAGTAATACACCTAAATAAATACTGTTACTTGAGTCTTTAGCTTTTACATGGTGAAATTTGTGAACAACTTGTATATAGCAGTTTCAGTGGGTGTCCAAGTTGTCAAGTAAGATAGTATGTATGTGTATATATATATATATATATATATATATAACACTTTATATTACTGATGATAAAACTTACAAAGTTGCAATACAAATAAGTGCATAACTGAAAGCTTGAGCACATATTTAAACTGTTTACAATAAGGTTGGTAGAGTTCCTAAAACCTAAAAGTTCTCCTGTTTAGAACTCTGGAACAAAATGATAAAACTGGTAATAAAAAATTGAATGCCTTCGGGCTTCTAAATTATAGAGACCATGGAAGCATTGGATCCTTTGAAGCTCCCAGAAATTTCAATAGTGAATTGCTTTTACTGTGGTGAAATACACTAAAAGCAAATCTAATTTTTTACGGTTGAAGCTAAGTGAGAATTTTCAGTGCGACGGGACTGTTCATAAATAGTGTTTTGTTAGGATACTGTTTACTTGTTTTGTCTTCTTTTGTCAATAAGGATACTGTTTACTATTAATTGGCGAGCAAGATCCTTTAATTCTTCTGTGGTTTTTCTAGAAACTGAGATGGAATCCAAGCTTGACTGTGATCTTAGTTTGAAGGCAATTGGCTGAGGAGCTGAGGGAGAAAAATCCTGTTGTATTTCTTTTTATTTATATATAGAGTACCTTGTATGTCAATTAAGCTGTATGTGTTAAATATATTCTTAAAAAATAAAAAGAAAGAAAAAAGAAGAAGAAGAAGTTATGTGTTATACAAATTAGGATACTCGAAAATTTATTTTTGATAATCACGTATGGAGTTTGATAACTTCGTAAAATTATTTACACATAGTGAAGTTCTCCCTCTAACGAGTGTGCACCCCACTCGATAGCTTAGGAAAGATTTACAAAGATTTCTTGTTAATTTGTCAATTATCATGTAAATCTTTTAAAGACTTCTTTCTTGCCAATTTTTCAACTGTTAGTACCATGTAAATCTTCAGTGTAACATTCTTATTTTATCATTTGTTAAAAAGAAAATGGGACTTAATATTACAAGCCCTACATTGGAAACGAAAGATATTTTATACCTTAAGATTTTCAAACATTGAACGTAAGGGATAGATTTTTTTCACATAACCTTCTTTAGTTTATTAGTAGCTTGTTTCTTGGCCAATTAACCCCCTTAAGAAAATAAATAATGTATGCAACCTTGAGAGGTAACATGTATGCATCGTAGAGGGTCATTTAGTGTTCTTTGTTTAAATGTCTCCAATAATGCAAGATCTCTTTTACGTTTTCATATTCGATGTGATGCCAAGATGCTCGCAGCCAATGTAAATAATATTGTTCATTGTATTTTCTTTGTAGATGTCCACTAAAAAGTAGGCCACATGAGGCCCAAATAGCCGACGTGAGCAGCATTTGGTTTAGCACAATTCCAAACCCAAGTATTCAGCAAAAAGAATTCCAAACCCAGCTAGTCAGTTCATGCTAAAAAGCATTAGATTCTTCTGCCAAATGCCAAGTAAATGAATTAGAGATTAGCACTGGCGCCTTTACGCATGAGATATGCATGTGAATGTGCTTCTTGAACCCTTCTGCAAGGACTTGTGCTCTTGGAGAATTAGGCTGTTGAAAATGGAGAATTTTAGGAAAGTGGTTTTGTGCTTGATTGTCATTATGATGGGAATATTTTCCGCAAATTGCAGAGACCCAGTACTCCACAGGGTTGGAGGTGGAAGATACACTTGGGCACCCAACATTAACTTCACAGATTGGTCGAGCCGCGAGCAGTTCTTTGTGGGTGACTGGCTCTGTAAGTTCTCTCTTTTTCTCATTCACTAATATCTCAAACTAATTTTGACCCTTTTTTTTTTCTTGCAATTTCAAGACTTTGGGTTTGATAAGCACCTCTACAATGTTTTGGAGGTGAACAAGACTAGCTATGAAAAGTGCATTGACAAAGGCTTCATGAAGAATATCACAAGGGGCGGTCGCGATGTGTTCAATCTCACAGAGGCAAGACCATATTACTTCCTCAGCGGAAGAGGATATTGCTTCAAGGGAATGAAAGTTGAAATTCTGGTTCACAATTACCAAGCCCCACCAGCAGTACCAATTGTAGTGCATAAAACTTCTGCCGCAGATATCAGCAGAAACATCCAACTTGAGCTAATTGCAACCGCACTAGTCTGGACCTTCCTCTTCAAATACATATAAATTCTGAGGATTTCAAAGTAGCTTCAACCCACGAAGAAGCTCCCACCAAATAGGAGTTGGCTCTTTGCTTTGTTGTGGAAACTTTTAACTTTTATGGCAAACATATGAATTAAGATGATCACCATTTCAATTTTTCGGTTCTCTTGTTCTGAAGCAGATTTCAATTTTAACATAGCCATCCAATTGCATCACGGTGGCAGTGATTAAATGCCACTCACATAAATTAGCTAATTTTATCATTAAAGTAATCCTGTAATAAGGCAGGGTCAGAAGTCATTCTTTCCATACTATGACAATAAGAATAAAATTCAGCCATAGCACCCTTCCGAAGATAAGTAAAATCACCATGTGGCTCCCCACATTCATTTCATAACCAAATTGATAAATGCTACAAAAAGATAAACTTCTGTAACTGGCCATCCAGATCAAACCCAGGTCTATGATTCCAAAACAAAACCATCAGTAACTAGACTTCACACAGTCAGTAGATACAAGTTACTAGGATGGCCACAGTACAAGCAGCAGCATATAAGTGCAGAAAATTAAGAGGTACCACTGACAGGCCTAGACATCAACATATCAAAAAGGTGGTCCAACGTCTCCACAGCCAGGGGAGGCCACACCAAAAACTACGGCTATATACAGACCATGTGTTCATAATACTACTGTCATTTTTCATAGGCAGAGGGTACAAGCCTCTCAACAAAAGAACATCGAGTTGCACACGTTCTCCTGCAATCTGGGAAGTTGCGGGACAGGAACAGCTCCAGCAGAAGTCACTCCACCATGGCTTGAGGATGTCTCAGATAACTCCTCAAATTTCATGAACTGTCCCATTTGGGTGGCTGCCAAGTGTGCATAACATATAGGAGCAACTGCAGGCAGTGAAAAAAATTTAGATAACAAAAGAATACAACTAATTTTGGGATTTAATTACACTAAATGAGTCAGTAGTACGATTCAGGAACCAAGTCAAATAATAAATCAAAATCCACTACAATCATAAAGCTGGGTAAATGAATTTAGTTGATTGCATCAGCGGGCAATGATCAACTCTGCATTACCTACAGAAATGGCAGTGGTGCTTCTCTGGTACCTGCATTTAGCACAAATATAATTTAGAAGGATTGTACCAGCTTACTCTAGCTCAAAACAAGCAATTGAAGCAATCATTAAGGCCAAATATCTACTCACACATATGACAGGGAATGCACAAGTTCCTGTAGATCATCTGCTGAAAAACCAACGTCATCTAACAGGACATGGTAATGCGTAGGCCTCGTGGTACCCTGTTGCAACAGAAGATCAAAAGAAGTCGGTACATTGATTTCTTGATATCACAAAAAGAGATCAGGAAATTAATCCGACAATCAGGTAATAGTAAACAAATTGATACTGACAATCATTCCAGCATGTGCACATAGGTAGAAATCATTGTTTCGTGGATGACAAACTTTGTTATCTATAACAGTTCCTGCACAAAAGATTGGACAGAAGAAAGATGAACAAATCCTCAAGCTTAATATTGGATACCATAATGGAGTAATCTACAGAAACTTAGGCGAGCTTGCTCACCAGGTGGAACATTATCAGGAGATCCAGGCTGGAAGAATTTCGTATGGTGGTTTTTCTGTGCAACAATTACCACAAACTTTGGGTTCCACTTCTCATCGAGAAACTTGCAGGACTAGAAACAGTAACAAACATTAAGTTGATCCAGTTCAATGAACAAAACCAGCACACAAATAAAGCAAAGTTGCAGCTTTTAAAGATATAATTCAAGAGGACTGGTTGGGGGTTAGAGAACCTCAATGATTTGATCCAGTTCAATGTTCAACACTTGGTTGAATTGCGATTCACTGACTCCATCCCTAAATCCAATAAAAATCTGACTTGATATAGGAAAATTGAAGCATTAATACTAACAAAAATGAAAAACTTAGGGAGTGACAAACCTGAATATGATAATCTGATCTGGTTTTCTTTTCCCTGAGCTTGTATAGAAGTCCAGCAGAAGCTCCCTGAAAGGGGAGGAAAGAATGAGGTTCCAATTAGATGTCACTTAATCTTCTAATCTGAGAATCAGCAGGAAAACTTTCATTTTCATTTTATCCTTTTTTAATTAATAATTATACATGCACCTGATGCATCTTGGAACTCAAAGATTTAACCCTCCACCTTGCTCTTACAAGGGAAGTTATATTGGAGCTAGAGCTCACTGACTTTTTAACCCTTCACCATGCTCTTTTTAAATATTTGATTGTTTATTTATTGATATTTTCCTCTCTTTTTTTATTGGCAAAATTTGAACATGCCACCTAACCCCTTAACACCAACCCCACCCATTAGATTAAGATAGAAACACCACCTCATTATGCCGTCATCTTCAGTTTCAGATGTTTTCTTAAATAAGGAATCTATCATTTCAACCTTCGGGGACTGTGTCCGAACAGATGCCCTATATTTAGAAATCAATGGCCACTGCCTTGAGCTGACCACCTGAGTTTTTACAAAAGGAATTACAACAAATTTAGTAGATAAGAACTGTTTCCAATGGAAATAGATTTTGATTAAGTGTATAAACAGCTCTTCAATAGTATATATTTACCCCCATAGAAAACACTGGGAATTGCAAAATTTGAACAGCAAAATACTTATTCCGAAAGATATGCCAAAGACAGTATATATTACCGCAGCAATTGATGGTACATCAGACTGCCCAGGAGAGCCATGAGACACATCCATCCCAAGTATGATGGTGGGAGCCTTGGAAACCAATGGGATTGAAGGAGTGTGTTCAACAGCTAGTAATGAATTCAAACCACCCATCTACAATCAAGACAAAAGGGCAAATTGAACAAGTGTGATAATACAATAGTAACAGTCCTGTATCCCAACAATCAATTTCGAACCAGAAGCAGAATGAAAGAGAGAGAGAGAGAGATGGACTAGCCCATACAGTAGCATACCTTTGCATTGATCTTCAAAAGAACATTGGTAAGATATTGGTCATTAACCCTAGTAGGAGCAATGCACTGAGTGACTATTCCATACTCAGCTAGATTCTTTCGCTTCCATGGACCTTAAGATTAAACAAATTTCATTTAGAAAACACTTGCACTGCAAGACCATTCCAAAGCAATTAATACTGTCAGTAAAGGAATTGATCATATCACTCTACCATAAAGATCGGAGTTTTTTCTCTCGGGAAGCAAGCATAGAAGAAACTGTGGAGCACCAGGAAGTTTTGATTGTATATCCTCAAACATCTTCTCCACTCTGGCCATGGGTGGAGCGCGTCTATTCTGAGGATTCTCTTGAAACACATCGAATGGAGCATCTATTTGCTACAAGAATGCAAGAAAGATAGCTATCAGTTACCAGACAAGGCATTGTAGTATTCATATCAGGAACATACTTACAATTCCTTTCAGATCTCCGCATTTAATTAGATCCCGTACAAGACTTTGTGTATCACAACGCGCTGAGAAGTTCACTACAGCCCAGCGTTCAATCTTTGTTGGCTGCACTAATTTCTACACAAAATGTTGAAAATACCATAAGAACCACTGAATCAAAATTAGTATTTATAAAAAAAAGGAAATACCTTGTTGTTGAAATTCCATCTACCATTCCTAGGAAAGAAATCCTCTCCATTGCCCACTTTCAACTGTTGAGAAAACAGGAGAATAAGGGAAAGTTTGACTAATCCAGGGTAACAATGACTATTAATTTCAATCAAAGGCTATTTACACAACCAGTAGCCCACTTCATTACGACATAAAAGAGAATACCCTTGGGGCTGGCAGAACACGGCCATCAACTTGAGTAAAGCTAGTACTGATTGAAATGCCACATGAACGTAGCAACGGTTCAGAATCATAATGGTTACATTTCAAAGCCTGCAACAGAAAACAAGGACCAAAATGTAAGAAGAGAATATGGCAGTAAGAACAAAATCCATCACAATTTCAGCAAGACACCTACCTCAGACAAAACCTTCATCCTCTCTTGTGGCTTTTGCCTTGATTTTTCCACTAGTGAAGCTCTTTGAAGAGTGGATAAAGCTTTTGTGTAACGTTGCAAGGACACCAATGAACAAAGCTGGAAAAAAAAAAACAAAGGAGCAACAGAAACCACATTAAATAAGAACTCATATTTGTAGCACTAAGCCAAACAACTATAATCATTTATTCACCTCAAGAGGGAAGAAAGTTGGGCGCTTTGGCTTCCCAACATTAATACATGGTAGATCTCCAGAATATCGCAATTCTATACCACGATGATTAACAAAATAATCATAGACAGTCACTTCTATCGTCTGAGGTTCACCATCAGCATCATTTCCTCTCTGCTTCAGTGTAAACCTACAAGCAGCATAGCATAGAAAATACTTAAAAATTACATTACAAATGGGGAAGAGTTCAGGTTGTAATTAGGTGCTAGATGAGCAGAAAAAGAATGACAGGCCAGTTTCAACACCAATGAAGGAAAAAGATAAAATACATTTGATCTTTGCATGTCTTCTCGCTCAATCCAGTTATCTTGAACTCTTGATTGGCAGGACTCGTCTTAATCCTCAGATTTTTGAGTGTTCGTTTAGCCTGTTAATACAAACAACCAACATAGCATTGAATAGGGAAAGGAACAAGTAACCAAAATAAAAGAAAGATGCTGAGTCAATAATTTAGTTACCTTTGACCAATCAAGTGAGAAGGGATCTCTCACATTCTGGTTGGCAATTAAGAAATCCACCACCGGTCCAGGCTGTATAATCATGGTAGTTGATACATCTATTCATATAGGAAACAGAACAAGCGACCATAAGAATAGATTCAGAAATTGTAAAAAAAAGATAGAAGTGTAAATGATCTTACCAATATTCAGAGACAAGCCACCCTGGGAGGTTCTAAAACTTGAATGAAATCCTCTGCAGCCAAGAACACCACCTCCAACATCTGCAAAATTTTTTGGATCATTGTGAAAGAAAGATTGACGAACAAGCAGGCAGCCCCTGTAACAGCAACAAAATGGTTAATATGATATGATATAGAATTGAACTAAAAATACACACGCAGAAGGGCAGAAAAACAGATTAAAATTTTAAAATAATTATAATTTACTCACTGTTTAGCTGCATGCTGCCTCAATATAATATCCAACACTCTTAGGGCTTCTTGTGAGTTCTCTGATTCTTGACCCCTTAGGGCATTTGCAATGGCCTGCATGGGAATTTTTGCAGCAAAGCTAATCTCCACTTTGAATGTCTTTGACTGATAAGGACGCCGCATCCTCTTTCGGTCACCCTCATTAGGACTTCCGTGACCATTAGGGCTACTGTTTCCATTATTTCTAGACAGAAAGGACATTCAAGAGAAATTAGAGACGAGCTCAGAAAAATGCAGAACATTTTGAATAAAAACAATCATAAATCATGCATGTACCTATTTGATATGACATCCTCAAGTACAACAGTAAACTCAAGCTTGTTGCGGGGAAGTGGACCAACAGTGAACAAACTCTTCTCCCCATCATAAGCAAAGTCCTTTCCAGCTAACTCAGTATCATAAGTCTCCTGCACCCTATCAATCACTTTTCTACCAACACCTTTACCATCAACAGGGCGACCATCTTCGTAGGCCAAAGAAACCTGTTCAAAACACACAGCAATCAAAATACAAGAATAAGTTCAAAAATGAGATATTTTCATCCAAACCCAACTTGGGTGTTGTATATGAGAAAATCAGAACATACACTATAATGGAAGAAATGGCCATCAACATTATTGACCCCAACTTTGAAGTGATTAGTAAGCAGTTGTATCTTCTGTCCTTTGTTTGCAAGACCACGCCTAGCAATGGGAACTCGCATAACCTTTTTCTTAACTGGTTCAGGAGGTTGGTCTCCTTCTGCGCGGACTGGAACAACATTTGGAGGAATAACAGGGGGAGGAGGTGGCAATGCCTCCTGTGCTCCATTCCCATTTGTTGCTCCATTCCCATTTGCTACTCCATTACCATCTGGCTCAAATGAATCCATAACCTAAGAAGAAAATGAAAAAAAAAAAAATTTATCATATATGCGTGTGTATATGTGTGTGTGTGTGTGTGTGTGTCTATAAATCAGGTATCTGATAAACCAAAGTTATTGTCATCAAGATCAACTCATGAAATTACTTTTGCATAACTTTCAGGCAGAACACTAAAATATAACGGTTATAACCCCTCCAAATGCCTACACAGCATAATAAAAACATAAAGGTGGTATCAGGAATCCTAAATAAGGTGCTACAAATCAAACCAAGTTCTAATAAGTAATAACTAAAAGGAATGAACCTATGAGCTCATAAGATTTTCTGTGAAATTCATGTTTTAATAGAAAAATTATGTCATCAGAAGCACCCCAGACGGTATAAACAATACTTTTTTCATAGGTATTAGATGGTCCCATAAGGCACACAAATTCTTTAGTACAAAACAAGAGAACAGACAACTAAAGTAAACATCATTGAGAGAAGACAATCCTAATAAAACAATTTTTCAGTGGCTAATAAAGCAGATTCTGACACTCAACCCATCAAAGGTGTACTCAAATTTCCAAACTCATACACATAAGAGGTTATTACCACCGTCAGAAAATACAGCACAAATGCATGACCAACAAATAACGCAATTTATATTGACTTTTTAATGCATACTGCAGAAATAATCATAAAAAAAGGTCTTCAAACTCCGGGTTTTGGAACTTCAAGTTTTATGTTAAAGCATAAGCAAGTTCCCCAAAAAAGAAAACCCAAAATAAAAAATGGTAACAGGAGCTGCAAAATTTAGTTGCAGATCAGAACCCTTCAAAGCAGTACACAAACCATGCGTGAAAAAGATTTTTGAGCAACAAACTAGGACCCCTAAAAGTAAAAAATAGCTTGTAGTTGTACATAACAAAAACAAACCCAGACAAACAAGAAGTAAAACAGTTTATTTAACACCATAAAAGCAAGCTAAACTAATCAAAAGAAAGAAACAATGCATGTTAAAATCACAGATAATAAAGCTAGAAAACCTTTAAATAACCAGACAAACCCAGCAAATGACATTTAAATAACACTAGTTTCTAGAGAGATTCAAGCATAAAACAGGCATGCAGATTTGGAAAACAGAACACACATATTATATGGAAACATTACCAGCTAAAGAAGAAAGAAATTACTCAACCATTAAAGCTGAAGAAGCCTCTAACAAACAAACCAACATTACATACCCAAAAGACTGAACAGAAAGTACTATGTTACAAAGCACATGCAACACCAAACAACAGTCTCTAAACTTTATGAAGTCACAGACACTAAAACAAGAAACAAAATCAAGTTCAATAAACCCAGAAAAAAAAAAAAAAATTACTCAACACAGAAAAAACAAGCAAACTCAAACCAGAAAGGGAAATTTTTTTTACGATAAGCACTGTTAATTACAGAGTTACCCAAACACATAGCATATAACGAAAATGCTAACACATTAACCCCAAACAGGCATGCAAGCAAGAACATTAATAATATCGTACATTCACAACAACATATTACCTTAAAAAGCTAAAACAAACGGCTTTTCCAAGCCCAAGTCTCGGAGATTCCTCAGTAAACTCTGCAAGCAAAACCCAAAACAGAGCAAATAAGCGCAGATCGAAACCATAAACCACAAAATAAACCTTTTTTTAGAAAAAAAACCCATTATTTTTCGAAGAACACAAACATAAGACCACAACAATATTACTGCAACCAAGATCATAAAATAGAAAAAAAAAATTTAAAACTTTTTTCAGAAAACAAAAAAGTCTGTGCTAAACGACACAATAGACTGTCACTGAAACCTTCTTACCAGGCCTAAAAAAAATTACTTTTTTTTTTTCTAATTTGAAGAAGAAAATGAAAAAATCACAGCAAGGAAGATTCTTTCCAGAAGCAGAAACCGAGAAAATAGTCACAGATCGAGCTCATACAAAGGAAATACCCAAAAAGCCCAAACCAAACAAAGCTTTAAACCCCACACAAAAAAAAAAAAAAAAAAAAAAAGGCACAGCATTACAGATACTAAACCTGAAAACACCAAAAACAGTTTTGAAAAAAAAAAAAAACACTACCAAAAAACCAAAGGGAGTTGTTAGACCTTACCTAAACCCAAAATGCAGAAGAGAAAAACAGTGAAAAAGAAAGAGTGTTTGCTCTTCTAAATAATGGTGGAAACTAGAAAAAGAGAGAGAGGTTTTTACTAACTCACTCGTCAGTCGTCACTGGACCTTGTCAACGCAGAGTGGTGAGTGGTCTGTTTTGTTCCGCTCAGCCTCTCAAAAAGTTTGCGTGATATCAGCCAGAACAAACAAAACCAACCCTATATTAGAGAAAGTAGTAGTGAGTGAAATTACTTAATTGTAAATATTACAGTGACGTGGGGTCATCCGGTCATTTTCTACTTACCTTTTGTCTCTCCCAAGTCTCCACTACGTTAAACCCTAGGCAACTAGTCCCAGATCCTCTGCATCTCAATCTATCATCGTTTCTGTAATTTTTATTACGATGGTGATGCACGGCTGAGATTGCTATGTGTCATTAATGAAAAAGTTTGATTACCGCAATTAATTGCAATAGTTTAGAACCATAACTTTTACCGTAATTGAATAAAATGATGAGTCAATTTGAAGTGGCGTGCAGTTAATTACTATAAAAGTTGTGTAACTTGTCATATCACGAGTGATTATCGTATATTATTGGTGTGATGGTCATTTTATAAAAATAAGTGATGGTCACTTTATAAAAATAAGTGTTTATAGAGTATGGAATAAGGGCCGAGTTTAAGTCTCTAGGAAAGAGTTTTACACACATATACACATAGTCATAAATTAGGTTAGAATATAATTTCTATCTTGCATAAAAAAATGAATAGTAAAAGTGTGGTCTCATATGGGAGAAATTATAAGGTCCATATGGTAGACAAGTGACATAGACCAGTATTCCACTAAAAGACTTATACCTATTTAAAATTGTTGAGTTAAAAAAAAAATTTAAATAGAAATTGATTACTGACTCAATAATTTTAAATAAATAAAAATCTTTTAATCAAATAATAGAAAAATAACATGATTCACTAAAGAACTGTATAATTTCTCCTCATATGGACCTATCAATATCATTATAACTCGTCTTCATGTGATAAGTTTGCAGTAAAAGTTGTGTAAATTTATGTAGTCGCGCTCGACAATTAATGGATAGGGTTCGGTTACTCTTTCTTTTTTTTTATTCTTTTTTTAATTTAATAAGTGACGTTGAGTGCTCTGGCGGAAGCTCGGGAGTCGGGTCGAATTGGTTGTGTCACTCGCGCCTCGTGTTTCGCCTAACTCCACTAGGTGGGGCTCCCTAGGGGACAATGTTAATTTTTTAAGTTTACGGTTTTGCCACTGCTCAAAACTCAAAATGACGGATGTGTCCCCGTTTTTGGGCCTTTATTAAAAAATCTAATCTAATCTAAATCTAAGTAATAAATACACACAAACAGTAAAATGATACGTTTCTCCATTCTGTGGGAAAGACAAGACAGGATTTGATGAAGGGTGTCTCTGTGTGTTTCGAAAAGGTGGGATTTGGTTGTCATTTGCGTTTGTGGGTACCACATGGTGGTCAACTACCACATTTAAATTTTAAACTGCAAATCATAATTTTTTAAAATTTAAAATCGTGAACAAGGATAAATATTGTGTTTAGATTTTGCTACCTAACAACAATTTTGAATAGATATGATATAATTTTTAAGATGTTTACTACTTCATGATGAGTAGAATTTGAATTACATAATTTTTTATTTGATGATAAACAAATTTATCAAATTAGAACCAGTTCAAATCTTACCATATTTGCAGGAGGTTCCAACTTATGTTATACATATTCTAATTTTTAAAAAAAAATTTATAATGGTGGTTGTAAGGACACGATTCTGTAACGAACCGTAACAGTGTTGGGTTCGCACGTGAAATGGCCCAAACAACATCATTTGTAGAGTATGGGTTTGAAAGGCTAGGCTTTGGTCACCAGGCGGTGGGTTTTTTGTGGTGTTCATGCATGGTTAAATTTTCTTCACCCCTGGAGTCTTTCTCCTGGAGGTGGGCTAGGAGACTCTGGTTTTTGGTCATTTTTCCCAGCCTCCTTCTTGGTGCACCTACCTTTTTATTATATAGTCCGTCTTGGTTGATCCTAGCCCTCCACTTGTTGGTCAGGCAGGTGCTTATTTCTGTATCCATCCCATCAACCGTCCCCTCTTACTTTCTACTAGTTGCGAAAATCGAAGTTTACACCGTCCAAACGTCTTTTCTCATTAATCGGATCTGGACGTTGGCAGATGCATTTAATGCGGAAGGGACGCATTTTCCTTGATCCAATTTTACATCCTGCTTCCCTGTGAGCCCCGTTCCACTCATATCCCCTTCAGGGGGCTGTTTGGGGATAGCCTTCACCAAGACGTTGGTCTTCCCTTTGAAATTCTGGAATGTCGAGGACAGGGTAGTTTCTCAGCCGTTCCCTTTGACACCCCGGTCATCGATTATTCGTACTGGGCAAAATACCTCCTCGGCATGGCTCTGGGCCCAGATAGAGTTTGGGCCGGATTGTAGACCTCCCGGACCCACAATAGCCCCTCAAAATCCTGCTATCCATCTCCTCAGACGGATAGAAGGGTTTTGATGACATCAGAGATCTGTCAATGCCTGTCAATCCTTGTCACCTATCGGTTCCCGAGGTTTTTCATCTACCCAAGGCACGTTCCTAGAGCCGTTGGAAGGCGAAACGTTGCCTCATTAAATACGGGCAGTTTTGTGCTTCCCACGTTCTACGGTATGATGGAAATCGAACGGTGGTGATCTTTTGGTCTTTTTGGGCGGGAAAAGGTGTGCAGTTACCCTAGAAAGTATAAAAGATTTTTTGGGGATGGATCCGTCTCTTCAGTTCTGCACTTAAGAGTTTTAGTGCGTGTATTCTGGGTTCATCTGAACTTCCGCCCAAATTCAAGTCTATCTCAAGCACATAAAGCCTGTCCGAAGCGTAATTCTTCTCTTATGTAAGTTTCCTACCTCCATTAACTCGTGCTTTTTTTTTTTTTTGGGTTTATTTCTCTTTGGCTCCCTTTCCTTTCCTGTCGCGGGTCGGGTTTGTTTAGTAAATCACAAAGATGACTAAATTGAGACTGAGGAAGTTAGTCGATACTGAAGAGGCGATGAATAAGTTCATCGTTGATTATAGGATTCCCCCCAACGTAAGTCTGAAGCATTGTAAGATGGGGGAATGGCACTATAAGAGAGAAACGGGCGCGGTTGTAATTCCCGTCCTCGCCTCTGTTGAGGGAGGTATGAGAATCCCTATGGGGCCAGTAACGAGGGGTTACCTCAGACATTTCCGTTTAGCCCCCACCCAGTACACCGACAACGTTTTTAGAATTCTGGGTTGCGTGGACGCTTTAAATGAGAAGATGGGGTTAAGACTGACCCATCATGACGTGAACTGGTGCTATAACCTCCCAAAATTGAAGGGGAAAACCTACTGCATGAAGTCGAGGGACGAGAGGGTTCGGTTAATCCAGTGCCTCCCTGACTCCAACAAGGGATTGAACAAGGATTTCCTTATCGTCTCTGGAGAATGACACGATGGCGATCCGTGCCCCATAGTAGAAGGAGAACCAGGTGGGGTACTGGGAACGGAAGGGGGATGACCCTTTACGCCATTCTAATATAATGTTGTTCGGTAACTAACTATTCATACGTGTTTGTCTTTTTGTAGATCTACACGCCTACACGCGACATTTTCACTTAGTCAACCGGGCAGACTTGGAGACCGTTTTACAAGCGGCAATTTTCGTGAATGACAGAGATGGTCAAGTCCGAGCAGCTCACAAAATACTAGGGTACCCTCCTGTTCAGAAGTCATTTGCAGACGCAAGGCACGTGATCAGCGCTCGCCGTTCTTGGCTTCCAAAAATTACCGTAGTTGAAACGGGATTTTTAATCTCCCAGGCGCCAGCTATCCCCGAGAACATCCCACAGGTGGGCCCCTCCTCGTCTCATCAAGTAGTAGAGGACGAAGGCGAGCCAGATCGGCCCGAGAAAGGTTTTGGGGTATTTGATCTAGTTTACCAATCCGAGGATCCTCCTGGGGACATAGGTGACCCAGCCTTGTCCGAGGCAGAATTGTCGTCAATAGGCATCTCTTCTCAAGTCGAGATGGGACTTAAGAGAATACCTTTAACCCCCCTTCTCCAACTCCTCGAGGGCCAACCTGGGAAGGATACACAGGAAACGCCACAACCCGATGCTCCTTCTCCACCACCTCGGCCCCCTACTATCCAAACCAGGTCATCCTCCACCAAGTCTCAGCCACAATCCACCCGCCTCGAACTTCCTACTTCCTCCCAACCAGCTCAGCCTCCTCGACCTGAAGGCGCTGATTCTAAGAGAAAGAGAAGCCCCAAAGGCAAGGACGTCATAGACGAGGGAAAATCCCAACCTTCTAAGGAGAAGGATGAGACTCCGCGCACAAAACAACTAAAGATTGGACACCAAGGCAAGGGCAAAGAAACTGAAGTCCAAACTTCCCAAGGCAAGGGAAAGGGGATTGAGTCCCAGTCCCTACCGAGTGCCTGGCTTCCTGCCCCAATACTTCATGGGGGTCCACTACTGGAAACGGCCTCTCTGAGGGACCTTGGAGATGGCGAGGGTGGCTACATGGCGGATGCATTAGGGAGAACCATGTTACTCCCTAATGACATGGATGAACTGAGGATAATGAGGATGCAGGAGGTCTTTCTCAGTACTAAGAGGTACTTGGGCATGGTAAGATTTCTTGAAACCTAACACTTTATTAACTCTTGCCACTGGTTTGTCACTAACTACACACTCATCTCTCTTGACAGACTCTCTAGGCAACCTATAGGATGGAGGAAGAGGTGAATAACAGGAGTAAAGCGGCCGAAAACGAATGCAAGAAGCACATAACGGCCTCGAAAACTCTCGAAACCTCTGAGGATGAACTTGCCAAAGTTAAGGCTGACTTAACAATAACTATCCGTGAGAGGGATAACGTCTTGGCGGGCCTAGCTAGCGCCCAAAAATAGGCCGAGGACCAAACAAAACGCGTACTTGAAGCCGATGACTAGTTGAAAATAGCCAAAGACCTGATCGAGAGTTTAAATAAGCAGCTGGCCGCGGCTGTGCATGAAAAAGGAGTGGCAGAATATGCCCGTGATGAAGCCCTAAGGGCAAAACAGGAGGCCGAGTTTGCCAGGAATGATGCAGAGGCTACTAAGGAAACGGCCGTGGATGACGGTTATAATATGGGAATGGCTGAAACCCAAGCCACCTTTAAGGCCCAGATTCCTGGAGTGTGCAGGTTTTACTGCTCCCAGGTTTGGGAAGAAGTATTGAAGCGAGCTGGGGTGGACGCTTCATCTGATTTGTGGAAGGCGGAGAGCATATTCTACCCTACGGCCATCCGCGAGGCCACTTCCGCCAGCTCCATGGCTACGGATGACCAACCCGAGGAAGGGGTCACCTCGTCGGAAGATTTACAGGCCAGCGGTTCTTCTAGTAAGGCACCCAAAGAGGGAGAACTTCAGGATGTGGTAGTGATATCTCAGCATATGGATCCTGAGGCACCTAAAGAGGTTACTGAGCCCGTGGTCGGCATTTAAGTGTCTAATACGGAGGAGCCAGCCACACTTGCCCAGCCGCCACAGGCAATTCCCCTTGCTGTGGTCCCCCAGAGTACCAGTGCTGACCTTGTTCAGCCTTCCCCAAAAGGTACCATCCTCCCGGGCGTCGAAGCTGATCCCCTTCCTTCCTCTCAGGATGTGACCGGCGCAAAAGTAGAAAAGTAAAAATCCTGGCTAAGCTTTTGTATCCGTTTCTAATTTAACGATTTAGCTTGTTTCTTTTTATTTCGAAAACTTTCTAATCTATTGATGATTTGCAAGCGTTTGATCATGTATATATGAAATCTCGTTTTTCCTTTTTCCTTCTGGTTACTTGTTAGCTGCCTTCGTTGATACGTAATATTGTTTATGAATTCTGCGCTGATTCATTTTAACATGTACGAATATTTATGCATGCCATACATTTACCATCATGTTTCAAAACCTTAGCTTACTTGCACTCGCAGAGCCTTTAGGCTCATTTCTAACCCTCGTTTCAATGAAGATATAGGCACCATTTTCGACGTCATGCATAGTAGCTAAGTCTTGCTTAGTGCCCAATTTTCTCATCCATGTAGTTGGTTTCCCCATAGGCTTGAGTTCGAGGACCATACAATGCCTTGATTCTGTCCAAAAACCCAGTTTTCTCATCCAAGTAGTTGGTTTCCCCATAGGCTTGAGTCCGAGGACCATGCAATGCCTTGGTTCTGTCCAAAACCCAGTTTTTCTCATCCAAGTAGTTGGTTTCCCCATAGGCTTGAGTCCGAGAACCATGCAATGCCTTGATTCTGTCCAAAACCCAGTTTTCTCATCCAAGTAGTTGGTTTCCCCATAGGTTTGAGTCCGAGGACCATGCAATGTCTTGATTCTGTCCAAAACCCAGTTTTCTCATCCAAGTAGTTGGTTTCCCCATAGGCTTGAGTCCGAGGACCATGCAATGCCTTGGTTCTGTCCAAAACCCAATTTTTCTCATCCAAGTAGTTGGTTTCCCCATAGGCTTGAGTCCGAGAACCATGCAATGTCTTGATTCTGTCCAAAACCCAGTTTTCTCATCCAAGTAGTTGGTTTCCCCATAGGCTTGAGTCCGAGGACCATGCAATGTCTTGGTTCTGTCCAAAACCCAGTTTTCTCATCCAAGTAGTTGGTTTCCCCATAGGCTTGAGTCCGAGGACCATGCAATGCCTTGGTTCTGTCCAAAACCCAGTTTTTCTCATCCAAGTAGTTGGTTTCCCCATAGGCTTGAGTCCGAGGACCATGCAATGCCTTGGTTCTGTCCAAAACCCAGTTTTCTCTTTGCGTGGGACCTTGGCTTTAGGGGAGTTAGCTCTTCGACCGAGCCCCTAGTCAAGAAGCATAGCCCTTAGCGGAATTTTACACTAGAACTCTATAACTAGTTGTTAGAAATGATAAAGGAACTCTCTCGACCTACCGCCTATGCCAACATACAAGCTTATCCCCACAGACGGCGCCAATTGTAAGGACACGATTCTGTAACAAATCGTAACAGTGTTGGGTTCGCACGTGAAATTGTCCAAACAATATCATTTGTAGAGCGTGGGTTTGAAAGGCTAGGCCTTGGTCACCAGGCGGTCGGTTTTTCGTGGAGTTCATGCATGGTTAAGTTTTCTTCACCCCTAGAGTCTTTCTCCTGGAGGTGGGCTGGGAGGGTCTGGTTTTTTGCCATTTTTCCCAGCCTTCTTCTTGGTGCACCTACCTTTTTATTATATAGTCCGTCTTGGTTGATCCTAACCCTCTACTTGTTGGTCAGACAGGTTCTTATTTCTGTATCCATCCCATCAACCGTCCCCTCTTACTTTCTACTAGTTGCAAAGATCGAAGTTTACACCGTCCAAACGTCTTTTCTCATTAATCGGATCTGGACGTTGGCAGATGCATTTAATGCGGAGGGGACGCATTTTCCTTGATCCAATTTTACATCCTACTTCCCTGTGGGCCCCGTTCCACTCATATCCCCTTCAGGGGGCTGTTTGGGGATAGCCTTCACCAAGACGTTGGTCTTCCCTTTGAAATTCTGGAATGCCGAGGACAGGGTAGTTTCTCAGCCGTTCCCCTTGACACCCTGGCCATCGATTATTCGTCCTCGGCAAAATACCTCCTCGGCACGGGCTCTGGGCCCAGATAGAGTTTGGGCCGGATTGTAGACCTCCCGGACCCACAGTGGTAATGACATTATTATTCGTGAGACCTCATATTAAGTATGATACATTAAAAAAAAAAAATGAGTTTAAATTACACCTAATGTAATTTGATAAGAGTTACACCATTTGTAGACCGTAGATTTGTAATTGATCTAATAGTTAAAAAAATAGCATTAAATGCTAATTAACTTACACCTCATTTACTTAATTAATAACAATTTTATTTCTCTCTCCTTATTTATTATTTAAAACCTTTTACATATACTCCTTTTTTTTCCAATAACTTTACAAATATATTTGCAATACTTTTTTATTTTTTTGGGTTGAGTTTGTGCTACACATTTCCCCAAAATATCTTAAATATTCTTATTAGATCATTTTTAAGTAAACCTTAGCTTTGGAATTGTTGTGCTTTTTTTGTAGACTTGGATGGAAAGTGGATATAATTGTTGCTGTTAGGACACAATGGGCTTATTCTTTCACATAAAAGAAACTCCATGGTATTACCTTCACATGTTTTTAGTTGACAAGTTGTCTCCTCTAGTGTGCTGCTCATTGTTTCAGCCCAAATAAGTGGTTGTTTTGCCAAAAACACGGGTTCGTTCGTGTTACTATTTTTCCCATGAGTGTTGCAATCACCCAGTAATTTTTTTTATTTATCATTCTCTTTAATCAGGTAATTTTAGTTAGACCGATCAAAATTATATTCTTCACTTTTATCCCACAAATTTTGTAAGATGAAAAGTCTATCAATTGTGAACTTTAAACATAGCTCTCACCCATGAGAATAGGAACCCTGTTTTGGGTATAGTTGAAAGTAGATTCACTTGAACTTGCTGACAAAGTTTATGGTTCAAGTTTATAGGAATAGAAATTTAGCTTTGATACGAAAATTGTTGTGTGCTGGCGAAAAGAGAATTTATTTTGGTGGTAAAAAAGAGCACACGGGTTGGCTGTGTAGCCTATTTGCACTAGTGTCTTTTATACTCTCATAAATCTTCAAATACATCAGCAGATGGTTCAAAATATTTCCATGAGTTCCTGTGTGCACGAAACAGAAAATGGATGCGAGTGTCATATTTTACTTCTCGAACTAAATCCAGGTCAGTAGCCCAATTAATTTCAGTCATGGAAGCTCTCTTCAAACTTTTGCAAGACATTAGATGGAAAGCCTAGTTAAAGGCATCCAAATAGCTCGAGGAACCCAGCCACGTCCCATTTACAATTGCGAATGATAGACACATCTTCTAAAGGGACAAAAAATCTAACAGAAATTAGATTAGCACTAGTGGCATCGGGTAAATTACAAACTTGGTTAGTCATTAGATTAAAAACTGCTTAGGGAAATACAAAGTACCTTGGTCTCGCATTGTCTATGTGAAGATTAAATTCTATCTCAGATCAAAAAATTACAAGCTTGGTTAGTCATTAAACAACACTTAGTCATTTATTTATTTTTAAGGAGACAGGATATATATTCACAATTGATAAGACTATAAGAGTATGACCAGTTTAAAAGAAGGAAAAAAGAAAAAGAAAAAAGAAAACAGAGTAGTATGAACTCAACCAAAAAAAAAAAGTATGGCAAATATATTTGTAAAGTCATTGGCAAAAAAAGGAATATATGTAAAAGGTTTTAAATAATAAATAAGGAGAGAGAAACAAAATTGCTATTAATTAAGTGAATGAGGTGTAAGTCAATTAGTATTTAATATTATTTTTTTAACCATTAGATCAATTACAAATCTATGGTCTACAAATAGTGTAACTCTTGTCAAGTTACATCAGGTGTAACTTGAACCCATCTCTAAAAAAAAAAAATTGTATAGTATAATAAACCATTTTAAGTTTTATTTTTTTCATCAAAAAAAATAAACCATTTTATTTTTAACTTTTATTTTTTTTATCAATAAAATAAACCATTTTAATTTTAACTTTTTTTTCCATCAATAAAATAAACCATTTTAAATTTTATTTTAAGAATAAAGTTAGGGCATAACATTTTCACAACACAACTTAGGTAGAGTTCTCAAAAAAAAAAAAACCCTTAGGTAGCAAACTGTTAATGGCACCTAAAGCTTTTGTTGTAGATGCAGTAATACTCTTATTTTAATACTAGCCAATATTATTTTATCTAAAATAATAATAATCATCTTTCTCTTTCTCTTTCTCTTGTTTCTCAAAAAATAAAAATAAAAAATCTTTCTATTTCTCTTTCTCTCTCTTATTTTGTATATAAAAGTGAAACTTTATAATTATGATGGTTACTAATAGGAATTTATTTTGAATGTATTTGTACATAAAACATTAAATATGAAATTTGATAATTATGGTATGTATTAATAGATATTTATTATTTATTATGATTATGATTTTCTATGGAATTATTAAATGTATAATTATGGCCATCATAATAGATACAGATATAGATATTTATTTATGACTATCTTTTTATGTTGAACTTTTTTTTTTTGGATAGAATTCTATTTTAGTCTTTTTTTTTTTTTTTAATTTTTAGAATCTTATTATAGTCTAATCTAAATGTACATATTAAATAAATAAAAAAAAAAAATCTAAATGTACATATGTGTGATCCTTTTATAAAAAAAATATATATATATATACATGTGTGTGAAGCTCCCCTTCCCTTAAAAACTTGAATCCTAACCCTTACTCTCCCACCTCATAATAACTTATATTTTTGAAGTGACCATCACACCAAAAGTGTACAATAGTTATATTGAACTATCTACTCTATCATTGAGTTTATGATTTTAAAAAGTAAGTAAATTTAAGTCCAATTAAAAAGCAATATATTAAAGAATTTTACTATGAAATTGTGAAAAACACAAAAACATACGTGACAAAATATTATAATATCAACCAAAATTCAAATCTCTTCTTTGAAATATTATGATGACCACATTCATTTGAGGGCTTCTAACTTCCAAATCATCATTCTTGCTTTCTAAAACCCTTCACTACAATATGGTTAAGTTTATTATAAAAGCTAAAAAAAAAACGTCAATGGGGAATACGCCTTAAACATACCAACAACAGCAAAAGTAGGATGAGGAAGAATGAAGGAGACGATGGACTTCTTGTTGTATTTTTATTTTTATTTTTTTGTGGGTGGGTACCTATCTATTGTCTAAATATTGTTGGTAAAAAAACATCAAATATTTTTGTCAATATTTACATAAGTTGTCAAGTTTAATAAATATACATTTTTCTAGTACACATATAGGATTATAATATAAGGTACTTAATTTATATTTTATATAATTGTATAGTACATTTTTTATACTATTAGACTATTAGTCTATTACATACAGTAGAAACATGGTACATGGGAGGAAAAAAAAAATCATTCATCATATTTTAGGTCGCTAGGTTAATTTCTGACTCTGCCACTACTAGATAAATCTTCGAACTCTATAAAACTCTTGGGAGTGTTTTGTTATTTCATGATAATCCAGTTAGCCACAAGAGGAACTTTGAGTTTTCATGTGGTACAGTGTTAGAAACTGGGAGTTTACAAACTCAAATGTGTTTATTCAAGAAATGGGGACTTGTTTCTCAAAAATAAATAAATAAATTGGGGAACTGGTCATTACGTCCTGTGTGTGGGGTTCGATGATATCTTCTGTAGTAGGAGGTAATGGAATTATGATAGCATATACCATATACATATAGCCATATCTATATTGGTAATGGGCTCTGTTTGAAATAATGGGTTCATCACTTACACAAAAATAAAGCCCACAAAATTCTCACTTTTCTTTTGAATCTCATTATACCTTGTGAAGTTAGTAAAATAAAAGAAAGCCCACATTATAATAAACCTATAGCCCGGACTTGTTTTTAATAAAGAAAGCCCAAATCATGTATGGATTTACGGGCTAAGAGAAGCTTAAGGCTCCGTTTGGGAGTTTATAAGGGAATGGAATAGAATGGAATAGAATGATTATAAGGGAATAGAAAGGAATGGAATGGAATGGACTAAATTTAAGTAAGGGAAATGAATGGAAAAGAATGGAATGGAATGGAATTAAGTAACCTTATTTGAATGTTTTAAAATAAATGAATGGAAAGGAATGAAAATGAATGGAATGTAACTAATCTTATTTGGGAGCAACATGGAGGGAATGGAATGGAATCATTTTATGATAATATTACTATTAGACCCCTATTTTAAAATAAAGAGTTGAATATATAGGGGTATTTTGGGAGTTTTAGTAAAAAAATCATTAAATTTAATTCTATTCCCTCCCATTTCTCTCAATTTCGGGGAGAATGAAAATTTGAGGTTTTAAGGGAATAAAGAGGAATGAGTGTTCCCTCCTATCCATTCCATTCCATTCCATTCCTTCTCACTTAAACTCTCAAACAAGGGAATGAGCTTTCCATTCCCTCCATTAAAACTCCCAAACAAGGGAATGGAAGAATATTCTAAAATGATTCTTTTCATTTCTTTCCATTCCATTCCATTCTCTCCTCCCAAACGAGGCCTAAGGGTGTTTGTATTTCATGTTTTTACTCATTTATTACTCAATTTTTATCACCTATCACTCAAATATGGAGGGTTCCATGCTTGGTGTGCTTATTTGGATTTGTTTTCAGTTTCAGTTTTCATCACTCATAACTCACCAAAATGAGTGATGAGTTACTGAAAATGAAAACACATTCTAAGTATTTCTGAGTTATGAAAAATGAGTTATTATGGCAATATGGTAATTTCATTCAACTTATGAGACCCACAGCTTTGTTTTGTCATGTCATTCCAACCTTGCACCCAATAACTCTCTCTCTTAGACTTTCTTTTTAGTGTTCTTTCTTTCTATTCTCCTCAACTACTCCATCCCAATGGCTCCCTCTTTAGATCTCTTCCTTCATTTTTTTTCTTCTACCACTTGAAATCTCTAACAATGACAAAGAAGAAAAAGAGGATTTCATCGACGTCTCCAATAATTTCACTCCTCCTGATCCGAATCCTAACCACTCCTCACAATGAACTTCGGCGATTCCAGCGACTTCGGCTTTGAATTCCAACGGTGAAGGCTCGGATTTGAGTTGGGTTTGCTATGTTTTTTGGGTTTGGGTTTTTTGTGCATTTGTGTGTTAGTGGGTTTGGCTTTTTGGTTGTGAGTGTGTTTGATGGTTGGATTTTGTGTGGCTGTTGGTGGTGTTTATGGTGGTCAATTCTGGGTTTGCCGTTGGTGGTGGTGATGGAGCTGAGTTTGGGTGTGGGTTTTATCTTCTCAAAGTAGAGTCACGCGGGTAAGGAAAAAAAAAAGTAGTAAAAAAAAATCTGACCTTGTGACTTGTGGGCTCCACATGTTGGAGTTAGAGTTTAGTTTTTGGGATGAAAAAATTGTATCCAAACAAATTGTAGACTTAAGGGGAAAATAGAACTAAGATATGAGATATGAGTTTTGAATTTTGAGTTATAAGAATAGAGTGATAGAAACTGAGTTAGAGTGATCGATTAAACCAAACAGGGCTATTGCTTTTAAATATAACCAAACACTTTTGTTAAAATAAAATCCAAGTCCTTTTCAAAAAAGAAAAAATCCAAGTAAAAAAAAAATCATTTTTTTTTAAAGAAAAAAACTAATAACTTTCATTGACTTAAAATCAATTTTTTAAAGTGGGAATCAGTGTCATTATTCGCGATTGTTATGGGGAAGTCATTAGAGCTCTATCCATGCCCATTCCTCTCCCTCTATCCATGGCTAAAGTGGAGGCACTTGCTTGTCGAAGAGCGGTGTAGTTTGCCACTGAAATTGGGTTAAAGGATGTGGTTTTTGAAGGGAACTCTATAGTGGTGATTCAAACTATTACTGAAGGGTTGGGCTCTGCTTATGGGAATATTATTGAGGACCTTCTCTATCAAGCTTCGGTTTTTCATTTCTCTGATTTTTGTCATTTTAAACACAATTGTAATATTGTCGCTGATGCTCTAGCTAAAAAAACTAAAGACTATATAGGGCTATAGATTAGGTTGGAGAACCTACTTGAGGATATTGCTCCCTTAGTATTACTTGGTGTTCATTAAGTTTGGTTCAATAAATCCCCAAACTATTTTAGTCTGGTTTCTCAAAAAAGAAATCAATTTTTTTTAAATAAAAATAAAATTAGTTAATTTTAGCTTAAAAAAGAGAGAGTTAAAATTTAAGCTTTTTTTTTTTTAGGGGGTAATTTAAGCATTCTTCATATGACAAAATTCATCTTATTTATTACTTGCACTTGTTAATTCCATTATAATTGCTAGTCTTGTAACATGAATTACCAATCGTTTGAGTTGTAGTAATAAGGGTCTGTTTGGAATTCGCTTATTTTGCAGAACCTAAAAACTTTTTGTTGAAAGTACTGTACATAAAGGTAAAAGTTAGCTGAAATAGTATAGTGGGACCCATAAATAGTATCAAAAAGTACAGTAGAGCTCATAAATAATAGCAAAAATAAGTTAAATAGTAAAATAAGCTACATTTTTAATTTAGAGCCAAACACACACTAAGTTAGAAATACCAATGTTTTGTTCATAAAACAGTATATTAAATGTTAAATAAAAAAGGGTAAACATTTTGAACATGCGCGAGTGCCTCACACCTTCTTATGGTGTAACTTTGACCCTTGAACTTGTCCTCTGATGACACATTTTTCTTTCTTTAAGGATAAGAACACAATCACACTTTGCCCTTGTACATAAAATTTGAGCGCAGCTTTGTAATTGCATTCACACTTTTGTCCATACTTCTTGCATATATTCCGACCTTACATCTTTATTTTATCACCAAAAGAGTAAAACAATTATTGCATGTACATTGTCAACTTTCTTTCGCAAAACATTAATACCTTCTTGCCACTTGTCTTTGAAAATAAAGACTCTTAAAAGATGATGCGTCTGTTCCATTAGTGGTTTTCTAATATGATGACACATTTTTCTTTCTTTAATATAAGAACACATTTTGGATTCCAGTTAACTTAGTTAGTAAAGTCTTTGATGATTGAATAAAAGATTTAGGATTCAATTTCCACTTATACCAAAAATCAATTGGTATCTTGATATGATAGTTATCATCAGGAGTGAATGCCATAAGTTAAAACTCTCTAAAAAAAAAAAAAAAAGAACACATTAACACTTTACCCTTGTACATTAAATTTGAGCATAAATTTGTAATTGCATGCACACTTTTGTCCTTACTTGATGCATATCTTCCGTCCTTACATCTTTATTTTGTCACCAAAAGATTAAAATATATTTTTCTTTTAGAGTATGTGTAGGGTAAAATTCAAAACTCCTAAAATTTAAGAGGTAAAATTTAAATTATGAAATATTATGGTGTAAAATGTAAACACCCTTAAATTTTAAGGGTTAAAATTCAAATTTTGAAATTTTAGGATGTAAAATTCATCACCACAACCAAATGTATTTTTGGCAACAAAATTAGTGAAGAAAATTTTTTCATCATCAAAAGCTTAAATTAAATTTTGTCGCAAATTATTAAAAAATAAATAACTTTTAGCGACAAAAATACAATTTCATTGCTAAAAAGTAAGGCACCAAATGAAAAGCTAGGGTGTGGAACTTATTTGATCTATGGTGACGAAAGGTTTTCATCGCCGAAAACTTGCTTGGAGCCTTGGAATATATTCGGTGACAAAACTGGGTTGTCAACTTATCTTTAGACTTGTAATTTGCAATTTATCCATACATGTAAATTGTGAACTCTCTATACCTTCTTGCCATTTGTCTTTTGTTGTTGTAGTTGTTGTTGTTGTTGTTGTTTTTTTTTTTTTTTTTTTTTTTTTTAAATTTTTTAACAAGATGGAATTTCTACTCTAGCCTAATCTAAGTGTATATGTGTGTGAATCTCCCTCCTAGAGACTTGAACCTTGACCTTTGCCCCCTCACACCTCACAAGCACTTATATTTGTAGAATGACCACCGTATTAAAAGTGCGTGGTGATGCCATTTGTCTTTTGTTGAATGGTCATACTATATACTTTGTAGTAGGAGATCATGTTATCTTCTTGCTTGACACATTAAATAAGATCACATTGTCTTTTAAAATAATGTTTTTTCATTGTGGGACTAATTATGAACTCGAGAAGCCACATTCTAGTTTGTTTTGTGTATTAAAATCTTCTCCCCTCTTTCCGTGTGTGTGTTAAAAATAGTTAGTATTCTAAAAAAAAAAAATTATTCAATTGTGAAGTCAACTTTTAGTTCAAAATTTTATCAAAGTCACATGGATCTTTGGAGTTGTGAAACTGTGTTTTTGAATAAACATTTCAATGAATTGGCTGAGAATCAAGAAAAATATAGATTTATGCATATTTGTCTAGTTTGAGTCGGGGTAAAACTCTTTAAAAGACAATGTCTGAATACAAGTGTTTTAATGTGTCTAAGAGCATTAGTATTGATGGTGCTAAAAAACTATATTGCTATTTTTAGCGCCACAATATAAAAAAAGTGTGCAACATTAGTGGTGATATAGGTAAAAATTTTACCTACTCAGTTACAGTGCACATCCATCTATACTGTCACTGTAACTCAAAGTTAAAATCAAATAATGTTTTTTATTCTTACCTCTCATTAAAATAATATTTTTTTTCTCTTTCTTTTTTCCTCCGATTCACTCATTCTCTATTCTCAATTCTCACCTCTCTCTGATTCTCAAAAAAAAGCTCTCAACTCTCACCTCTCTCTCATTCTCCAAAAAAAAAAAAAAAAAAAAAAAACCTCTCACCTCTCTCTCAATCAAAAAAAAGAAAACAAAAGCTCTCATCTGGAAACAAAAACTCTCACCTGGAAAACATAACAAATTTTACGATTTATTACTAGGAATGGGTGAATCAAGATCTACATGAAAGTCTAATATATATATTTCACTACAAATAAGAAAGCCAAAATTTTAGTTTAAATTATTAAAATAATTAAAATAGTAATTTTTTATATATAAATAATTTGATACTTGGAGGAAGCAGGATTTAGGCTCTAGATGTCTTCATTGGAAACACACTTGAAAGTGGCAATCAATTAATTTACAAGACTATTATCAATTAAAATAGTAAGTTAACAATGTAATAACTAAGTAATTTTAAATAAAACTCTAAAACACAATTAAATTTGGAACTAATTAAAAGCTTAATTAGGTAGGAAACTTACTTGAAAACTTAAGCACTTGCATTGATAATTGATATTGAAGAAGTATTACGCTCGAGTAGATTACAAACAGTGACATATGAAAGGATTAGAAATAGAAAAGGGTTACAACTTACAAGTGATTTTTTTGGAGACGATGGCACATTTTCTTTCCTAAGGATAAGATTAAAGAGCATCGATAACACTTATCCTTGCATTGATTTTGAGCACGCCTTTTTTCTTGCATGAACATCTCCTTCCCTTTTACATTTTTCTTTTTTCACCAAAAGATGAGAACATTAATTCTTGTCTCTTGCATGACAGGTTAATCCTTGAATTTTCTTTCAAGCCACAATCCTTGCCATTTGTCCATCCCTGGAAATAGTCATGTTATCTACTTTATCATGTAAAATCACATTAGTTAAGATCACAATGTCTTCTTGCTTGACACAATAGATAAAATTACATTATCTTATTTTAAAATAGGATTGTCTCCTTGCCTAACTCATTATCTTTTGACATTATTGTAGAATTCAAGGGAGTCAATCTCGTACTGGAGGCTGTACCTGTTTGACTAGTGGAACGATATATTTCGATACCGATCAATATCGGTGTACTGTTTCGGGTTTTTAGTTATTTTTTTATATTTATAAATATGTATGTATGTATGTGTGTGTATATATATATTATAATAAATATAAAAGTTTACTATAAAACATTACCTCAATTTAGAACAAATTATTCATGATTTTAGACTTTAGCATCAATTAAAAGAAAAAAAAAACATAATATAAAAAATAGAAAGCTTAATTGTTCATTGCATACTAAGAAACAAATAATACTAATAAGTTAGTTAAAGATGCATAATACTTGTAAGGACACGATTCGTATCGAACCACAACAGTGTTGGGTTCGTGCGTAAAAAGGCCCAAACAATATCATTTGTAGAGCGTGGGTTTGAAAGGCTAGGCCTTAGTCACCAGGCGGTGAGTCTTTCGTGGTGTTCATACATGGTTAAGTCATTTTCGCCCTAGGAGTCTTCCTCCTGGAGGCGGGCTGGGAGGTTCTGGTTTTTGGCTATTTTTCCCAGCCCCTTGCATGAATTACTTTCCTTTTCTTTTATACTAGCCTGTGTTTTTTTATCCTTCGTCCACGTGTAGGATTGACATTCCAAGACTGATACTTGTCCCATCAGTCCATACTCGGAGTGGTTGGGGGTGGTTGAAAAAACTGGAGAGTATGGCTCTGTCAGGTGCAGAGTATTGAATGGCAGTAAGGACAGCTTTCCCCGGTCGTTACACTTTCCAGCATACCCTTTTTTATTGGCACATATATTTTAGATTTTTTCCCAAGTCGTTTCTATACCATTTTTGCCCTTTCTTCCGAGGAGACCTTGGACTGGCCGAGAACTAAATTATCATCGGCTGTACCCCAACGCTATTTTGTACTTGCATTACTGCGCCTGGACCGTAACCTTTCTCGGCTTGGGCCTTTGAGCCCCAACGAATAAATGGAGCTGGCCAAAAATTGTTGGGCCCCACAATACTAATAAGGAAACATTTAAAAATATATAATAAGATGCATAATATAATTCCTATATATATATAAAATTTAAATAATAATGATATTTATTTTTATATTTTTTTAACTATTTAAAAAATTTTGTAAGGATATTATTAGGTATAAAATGTAAATTGTCCATTTAAAAAAAAAAAAAATATTGTGAAACACTTTTTTTTAAAGATTCATTTATTCTAAACTCTTTGGTTTTTGTACTTAATAACTCAATTGGATAAATATTTATGATGTGGTCTCACATTTGATTCTAAAATTAAGAAATAAAATTCTTTAAAAATAAATAATTTAGGACACATGATGCAAAATTGAAACCTAATTTGGAATTCTAATTTGAGTTTCTCTTAGTTTCACATATTATTATATATATAAATTAGCTTATAACCTTGTTTGCAAGGGTGCAAGGTGCATTTCACACACACACACACACATATGGGCATTTGCTTTAAGTGAGAGTATTTTGTAGGTTCCAGTTAACTTAAGAGTTATAACTATTGTAGTGTATTTAAGGGTTGAGAGAGAGAGAGAAGGGTGTGAGGAGAAGGGTTTGTTTGGGTTTGAAAATTCATTTAATTGGTGATGCACTTCTCACATGACCAAAGACACTTGTTAGCTTTTTATTGTGCCACCTAATCTTGTTTGCAAGAATTTATGCAACCTAGGTTGCAAAAAATCCTTGCCTTATTGAGAATGGTACCTCTCTTAAGGGTGCGTTTGTTTCGACTAAAAATGGATTTGGGAAAACAATTTACACCCTGTTGTGTGTTTGGTTGCGCATGGAAAATTTGGTCAAACATAAAATTATTTCCGTTGATTGTAGAATGAGCTTGGCTAAAGTGTAAAATAGATTACAGATCTATTTTACCTTCAAACCATTTCTAGAAAAAAAAAGAAAAAAAGAAAAAGAAAAAAGAACCAAACCAAGAGAGAGAGAGAGAAAAGCCGATCACCATCAGAGAGAGAGAGAGCCGCCCACCGTCAGAAAGAGAGAGGCCGGTCACCTAAACTTGAGATTGACTCCACCGCCATTTGGGCCGTGCCTCTCACCGCCGATCAAGCAAAGATCGACTCCACCCCTCCCTCATCACCGATCCACAAACACCTAAGACCCACCTCTCTGATTGCTAACCATGCATCGATGAGTACAGGTTGAGCTCCAATCTTGATAACTAACTGCAGGCCGTGCTCCACCAGGCTCTCCAATGAACTGGCCGCCACCACCGATCGCCGATCTGGCCGCCACCGACCATTAGCCCACTCCACTCCACCCCCAAACCCACTGATCTGGCTGCTGCTGCCTCCATCCACTCCAATCCTCTCTTTCCCTTAATCTCTCACTCTTTCTTTCTCATCTCACCAAGTTTGTGAATAAAAGATGTTTTTATTTTGATTTTGGTTGTGTTAAGTGTATATTTTGAAATTTTCTGTTATAAAATTTGTTTGGGAGCTATGAATATGGCTGAGAAAATGTGTAAAATTTGTAGGAAAATAGCATTTTTAGAATGTTACCAAACACCGGAAATTGTTTTATGAACTATTTTCTATTGCAAAACCAAACACCTGGATTTCATTTTCCTTACAGAAATTCACTTTCCCCTGCATTCATTTTACACTCAAAATTCAATTTACGTTGAACCAAACGCAGCCTAAGTTAGAAATGGGGGGGGAATATCCGAACATCCAAAAAAAAAAAAAAAAAAGCTGCAGGGATGTGTAGGAGAGTACAGCTGAGATGGTGGTGGTGAATGATAATATGTGGTTCTTCATGGCAGTATTTATATATCTGATTTTATGGATGGTTCTGCATGATGGAAGGTGACTGAGACTGATTGAAATAGTTTTACTTCCATAATCGCCAATACATCCTTTCGCTTTTACTGTGGTTTTTATTTAATAACGCAGAAGATGCCGTTGCAGTAAGACTTTTGGAGCTGACATGACATCATGCTCTGGATTTGGAAAAACTCTAGGTTTGTCATCAGCTCCAGCTGCATGCAAATCTAAATCCACCACAGTACAATCATGAATGACGCAGGGGTCGATCTTTCTTTTATCCGACGGGTACCAAATTAAAATTAATGCGCAAAAGGGAAAATTCTTTTGATACTCCTGTTTGTTTTCAGTTATGGTTTTCTTTTAATAGATTTTTCAGAATTTTCAATATGGTTGTGATACCATTGCTTCTATCGTCAATCCAATAAGTAGAGGCTGATAAATAATTTTTTTTCTTTCAATGAGGTTAAGCTAAAAATAATTAAATATTTTATTTAATATATATATATATATATTAACATTGCATGTTTGTAAATGTATGTGTTTATGTATCAATTATGTCTCCAACATGATGCAGCATATTTTCTTGTTTCATATAGTAAGTTATATACTTATATCGAATTAATTTTCTCTGAAAAAAAGGTAAGGGATATATAGTAGATGTCATAAGTGTCTGTTATTATACTATAAGATTAGGGATTATAGATTTATAGGGACTTTTTCCACGTAGGGATTTTAGGCAATAGCCTAAATGGCCTAATTCTTGAGTCAAGCTTAATTCTGAGTTTTGACAAATCTTAACAGCTGAAAAAATATGATCTCAATCTAGGACTACTTATCTTATAATTAAAGAGGTAATATCTATTTCATTAATTAGGTTTAAATCTTTGAACCTTTCTAGGTTTTTTAAATTTTAAACATTGGATTTGATGATTGTACAATGGTTTTTTGGATCTTGTACGTGTTGTCTCTCTAAAATGCATTAATGGGGTATAGGGATATTGGCTTTCCATTTCCCATCATTTATAAACTAATTATATAACCCACTTAAAAATTTTCTTAAACGTAATTTGCTTTTATCACAATTAATATTCTTTAAAAGTGGAGGCTTTTACAATATATTTACAAAACATTGATGTGGTCAACCTCTTATTGGTTTTCATCTAAACCCACAATTGATATCATTTTTTTATTATCAATAATCACTCATCACATCAACTGTTTGTAAAATATTTTGTATCTTTAGCACTATTTTTTTAAAAGAGTAATACTACAGATACAAATTATTTTACAACATTTTTACAAAATATTGATGTGGCCAACCTTTTATTAATTTTCATCTAAACCTCCCATTGATATCACTTTTTTTTTTTTTAATTACCAATAATCATTCACCACATCAGCAATTTGTAAAATATTTTGTAAAATAATTTTATCTCTAGCATTATTCTTTTTAAAAGAGATTTACTAATCTATTTAAGGAGGCAAATGTTTTCTATGAACTTTTTTTTTTTTGAAAAATCTATAAACCTTAGATATTTTTTTAGAATAAGATAAACCTTATTTGAGTTATGTACATAATACAAGAAGACTAAACTAAAGGGTGACTAAATTTTAAGCCTCAACTATGTCTATCGTGGGTTTGGGATACTATAGGTAGAATAGAAACTTCGCTGTTTAGCGAGTGAAAAAGGTCCCCAAAGTTCTTTTTCTTTTGAAACCCGATTAGAAATAATTGGCTTTGCTGGATTGAAGAGGAAATTGGGCTTGACAGCAGTCTGAAGAATTGGTTTGGGTGGTGGTTTGACTCCGTTATGGTGGGACAATGTGGATATTGATATCTAAATCTCTTCCCCATATTACATTAATGCTTTAGTAAATCAAAAGGTTGTCGTTTGATGCTTTATTGGTTTCTATGGACATCATCTATCAGATTCAATATACAGGTGAAGAAGAATTTGAACCCACTTTGTACTGCAACTTCAGTGATGAGAATAACCTTGCAATTCTGTCAAAATACTTGTTTTCCTAAAGTCATTGTGGAAAGTAATTTTGCTAAACTCGTTGATTTTCTTTCTAATAATAGAATCTGCTCTCTTGAGGTTGCTCGGATCCTTGAAGACAATAAACTTATTAGTGATAGTGTTTTTTTTTTTTTTTTGTTAGCATACCTTTAGGATGTAATCGTGCTTCTCTAGCCTTGGCTAGTGTTACAAAAGAGAAAAAATATGTCATTTTTGGTTAAAATAATACATTTCTTTTCTCTTCTCTATTGTACAACATCATTCTATATAAATAATAATAAATTCTACTATCGTTTTTGTTATAAAAAAAAAAAAGGTGACTAAATTATACATTAGACGTCAAATAAGCAAGGAAGTCAATACCGTACCGGAGGCTATACCGGTTTGGCCAACAGTACGATATATTTCGGGTACCGGTTAATACCGGTGTACCGTTTTGGGTTTACCGATATAAATAAATATATATTCATTAGTTTAAGTTTTATTGATTAAATCTCATAAATATAAGTCATATAATCATATTGTCAATGACTCAATTCTTAACCTGTAATTCTAATCCAAGCTCAATAAAAAATAATAGATACACTTATTAAAAAATAATAACAATCAAATTAATATTATATTATATTAAAAATAAGAACCAATCTGCCACACGTGGGACTTTTAAAATTTCAATTCATTTGGTAGCAAAAGTCAAAGCATGCTAGTTGTAAAGTAACAACTATCAGTAAATATCAATTTGAAGAGTTTTTAAAGCATGCTAGCTGTAAAGTCTATTTCTTGGGTGTGCTAAATATCATTTGAGAGGTTAGAAAACCGAGAGAGAGAGAGAGAGAGAGAGAGAGAGAGAGAGAGAGAGAGAGAGAGAGAGAGAGAGAGAGAGAGAGAGAGAGAGAGAGAGAGAGAGAGAGAGAGAGAGAGAGAGAGAGAGAGAGAGAGATGAAGATGAAGTAGTAACAGCCAAAATCAGTCCACGCCCCGACTTGAGTCGAGAATGTAGAGATCGTCGCTGGTGGAAGGTGAGAGTGAGAAAGAAACACTTTTCTTTTTCCGGTACGGTATGAATTTACCGGCCGAAATCCAATATAAGTCTCCGGTACAGCCAAAACGACCCGGTAAGGACGGTATATTTTCTGGAATGAAACTACCTTGTTTTTGTACTGACATAGGCACCAGTACGATAAATTCTGGCTGTACCAACCGGTACGGTATGGAATTAACTACCTTGTAAATAAGTGGTACTGTACTGATTCTACCAAAACAAAAAGTGGTACTATAATATTATGATTTTTCATTAAAATATAGGGGATCATTAAAAACCCTGTGGGCCAATCCATGGCTCCCCATCCCCCCCCCCGGGCTAAAAAAGAAAATAGTAGGTAAAATTTTTTTTAAAAAAGTCTTGGGCCCCCCTTATTTTCATGATCCATCTTGTCCCAGCTAGCTAGCCCAGTCAACGGCCCATGTAAATCTAAAAAAAAAACAAATGTCAAAAAAAAAAAAAAAAAAACTAGCAGTCCAAAACCAAACGGAACAAGCAAAAAATGAAGGAAAAAGGAAAAGAAAAGAGATAGGCGAGACAGAGACAGTGAGAGGTAAGACTTAGAAAGGTTCACGTTGCCACTCATGCCACCGCCATGCAAGAGAGAGACCCATCTTACTGCCCATATTGCCACCCATCTCGCAGAGTCGCAGATGGCAGGCCTGTCATTGTCAACTGTCAGCGTCGCATACCCAAACGGGAAACGGCCACACCAACTTCGCCGCGGCCCACGCGAGACCCATCTTGCCGCTGGTTGCTCGATCTGCCCAACCCAGCTTCATTGCTCAAGCCTTCACAGTTCACAAGTATTTAATCTATCTTTTCCTTCAAAACCTAATATAATATTTGTGAATCTCAGAATCTAACAATCTGTGCTTGTGGACTTGTGGTGTTTGTATTTTTACTGATGAGTGATGAGCTGAGTTGGTGATTGTGAATTGAATCTATGCCTGTGGTGTATTTTTTTTTTTTTTTGGCTTTTTGGCTTTGTGACTCTCTGTCACTTTGTGTTTGTGACTCTCTCTCTTATATTATATATATATATATATATAGAGAGAGAGAGAGAGAGAGAGAGAGAGAGAATATATTAGTGTAGTGTTTGACCATTTGTTCTTTGTTGACTGGTAGTTGGGCAATAATAGGGACAAGTGACAGAAAAAAAAATGGTAAAGTTAGGAAAAGTTTTCGTTGCTGGTGCAGAAAGCAGAATAAATTCATAGTGTCGGTAGTGGGATTGGGTGAGTGTCAAAATAAAGGCAAAGATAAATAAAGGCAAAGATAAAGAGATAAATAGAGGCAAAGACCAAAGACAAAAGACAAAAACAAATCATATAATAGAAAATTGTCACACAAATTTAAGAAAATAACAATGATTCACTTGCGCCTATTGTTAACTCATAATGCTAAATTAAATAAATTTATAAATTGAAAAGAAGTGAGAAATATTAAATTTATAATTAAATGCATCATGCATATTACCTAAAATAGTGAAACTTGTGCTTACTCTTCCAGATTCTACTGTTACTACAAAACGAGTATTTTCAGCTATGAAAGTTGTCAAAACTAACCTTCAAAATAAAATGGAAAATGATTTTTTGACGGACTCTTTGATGTTATACATTGAAAATGATATAACTTTGACATTTAGTTTGGATTCAATTATAGATGATTTTGAAAATTTGAAAGAGCGTCGAGTTCCTTTTTCATAAATGATTGTATTAAGAAACAATAATGTTTTGTGTCTTTTACTTTTGTTGGTAGATGATTGTATTTTAATATATTAAAAAATAATGATTTTTGGGTATTTGTCTTGGTTGATAATTTATTAATACTCTATGGAAGTGTATTTGATTTTTTTTTTCCGCTTATGTCTGGCACCCCAGCTTGAAATCCTGGGTCCGTCCCTACCTCCCCCAACTAATTCTTAAAGACTTCCTCCGACAGTAACTTGCACTGTACAAACAAAATTTCAAGCTAAAGAAATTATTGTATGCTGAATGAAACCTTGTATATATTTTGGGTTTTCTTTCATAGGGGAATAAGGAAGTTTCAAATTAAACAAAATTTTGATTTTTTTTTAAAAGCTACATTACAAATAATTTAGACGAATACTAATTTTATTTTTCTTTTAAATGAGAGGAGAAGTGTGTGTATGTGTGTCTATATATATATATATATATAATGGCTAGATAATATTTCAATAATAACTTGGGATTTGTACAGAGTAATATTCAGTTGATTATGTGATTTGTATTGAATAATAAGAAACTGATTGCCTTAAAAGGAATAGAACATTTGATTACGCTTCAAAAACAAGAGGTGATTAGTTTAAATCTCTTATTCTTATTCTCCTTGGAAATTAAAATCCATCAAATATTTGTTTATTTGAAAAAACCATGAATAAGAAGTTTTTTTGATAACCGAATATATGGATCAAACTTAGAAGCTTAAATAGTTCCTATGATATTACTAGACGAATATATCTTTTATAGTGGCAAAGAATAGATAAGTTAATGGTGGTTATTTGTTTTTTGTGATATGGGAAAAAAAGAAAAAATGAAAAAAAGGTACTTGCAACTGGACGACTTGTGCGTTAATTCTAATAGAGAAGCCCAAGAAAAGCAAAGCAAAGGATCACGGAAGCAAAAAACAAGCACATCAATCAGTCATCATGCAAAATCTTATCCTCGATTACGCCGTATTATTATTAAGTGTATACCATCATCATTCACCATCCCCAGCTATGCCTAGCTATGCCTTGTGCTCCACCTCATAGATCATACCTCATCCTGAAAGAGCAATGCATTGCAAGTGTTAATTAAAGGCCTTTACAATTGAATCTCTCTGAAGCTACGAGCAAGGCATTTTCGCAACTCTAGCAGAAGATAAAAAAAAATATCAGCTAGATATATATAGCTAGGTATGCAGCATATATATATATATATATATATAAGAACTCGCTGATGTTGTAGCTCAAAAGGCGCACAATGTATGAAAAACTCTAAAAACACATCCAAATCCACAATATATTTAGCAGTTATTTGCCATTGGTGTATTTAAATCCACTTTTCTATCAAGTAGCAGCCAGTGTGGTTCCGTTTAAATTTTGTAACCAATTACAAATTAACACCAAGATACTAAATATAGCATAAATTAAACATATAATTGTCAACGTACTACTACTATTATTTTTTTTGTTTGTTTTGGTTGGGAATCATCGTACTACTATTATTGGTATTTGACGTGGTTGTTATATCAAAAAAATTGACGTCAGTTTCTAGATCAACGAGTCTCAGGTGAGTTGAGGTGAGAGGGTTTTTTGGCACTTGCAGAGAGAGAGAGAGAGAGAGAGAGATGTGGCTGTGGCTGTGGCTGTATAGGATGTCAGTACTGCTAGCTAGCTAGCTTGAAGATGGCACTGTCATCCAGAGGGTTTTATTAATTAATAGTATTTGGTTAGATACTGCTGAGTTGGGGATCATTGGGTTGGGTTTGGATGCGTCGTATATATAATTATCACCCCACAAAATGTCAATCATTTCTCTCCCAAATGGCTGCATGAGCAATCATTTGCATGTGGAGATTTCAATTTCAACTCCTCCTATAAATTGGCTGCAACTCTTCCTCTTAAAACTGCATTAGCTACTAGTATTCCCAAAAAAAAAAAAATACAGTACTTAATATACTTTTAGAGCTCATTCTAGGTTCAGCTGCAAAACCCTAAGATGGCGTCAAGATCCATGTTTATATCATGTGTACTTCTCCTTCTGATTTTGTGTCTCCTTGTGCTCATGGAGGAAACTGCTTCTACTGGTCCATCTCTTTCTCTCTTTAACACTTTTTAACTGTTTTAATAACGGACTAAAAGGAGCAAAAGTACTCAATAATGAGATTGGCGTTGTTTAACTTTATAGTACCTGGTTAGTAATCAATATTTCTGTTTTTGGCAGATTGCAATACTGGTTATGTGTGCTTTTACTCCAAGGCATCTGTTTCCTTGATGACTACTCACAACAGAAAGGTCTGTTTTAACACACATAAAAATGCTTTGAAGGCATTGGAAAGCCTTGAATGGGGTATATATATCTTCTAGTTTTCTTTGCTTATATACTCCGTTACTTTGTACAGATGCTTGCTGGTTTGGAGAAGAAGAAAAAGACTGTGAAGCTTGGCCTGCAAGTTTCAGCTGCAACCAGTATGAATGGTGGGAACTATGTGGGTTCGGAGTTAAGGAATACTCCCTCTGGTCCAGACCCATTACACCATAACGGGGGCAGTCCCAAAATGCCTAGAAATAGTCCTTGAAATGTTACATGTATAACAAAGCTCGTTGAAGTACTTAGTTAATTAGCGAGCCAGAGCTTTCAATGGAGAGCACATTTTGATTGTACTTGTTAATTTGCTATGAATTAGAAATAGGTTTTCCTTGTCTAGTCTAACTGTCATCGAAGAACACAAAGCTATCTCTCTCCATATATGGTTTCTGCTAGTATATCTTGTGGTTTGGATTGGGCTTTTTGTTGCGTATACATCTTGTTTGGGTGTAACACATGTTGTTGGGTATTAGGATCCTCAAGCAAACTAAAACTGTCTGTGTGGCCTCTTATTTTGAAGGACTACTATTACTTCAAATTCAACCATGCAAACACACTCTTTTACACAATGTATAAAATGCTGACATTTTTTAAATAGTAAAACTTGTTGCACACATGTCGGTTTATATAGGTGAAAAACGCAAGCAGTTGGTATGTATAATTAACGCTATCCTATTTTAAAAAGAGTATATTAACTAACATTCTTTGGACAATTGTTAAGGTGCATAAAATAAATTCAACCCACATTATGAAGCAATAAAATTAGCCAAAGTTTATAAAAAGTTAGAATTTCTTACTTAAAATAGCTTTATTGTCTTGAAATTTTTTCAGGTGTAACAATGGAATTTGAAAACTCTACCTTAACTGTTACTCTTAGGGCACACAGTAACACTAACACAATCCTTTTGAAAAATATTGAGGTTATTAGTGTTCATGTTTTAAACATGAAAAGAAATAGTATTTACAGTACTGTTAAACAATGTGAAATCATTATTAGCCTATTTTTAAATAGTAATTAAACTTAGCAAAAAGTACTGGTTAACCTCAAGGTCCTGAACGTTAAAAGTTTAATAAAAAAGCAATTAATTATACTGGTAGCGTCACTGAGAGATGGATGTGATTGTTTTCGGCTGGGACAGCAAAAATTGACCATTTATGCTTACAGACCGTTTCTGGAATGGATTATAATCAATAAACTGTGACATCTGTGGGTGCCATTGTAGTGTTCGATCTGCAATAACGAAGTAATTAACCTCAAGCTTCCAAATCCCTGAATGTGACAGTGATGACGCTAGTGCCAGACATAAGTGAAACATAAATTCGGCTCATCTCAAACCTTGAAAACTGAAAGATTAAGGGTATCCCGAAAAAGGGGGAAAAAATGGTAATAGGAAAAGTGAGATTAGGATTATACCTTTCCGATGCAATTACCCGGTAAGTGAGAGTTAAAAATATATTTATTTGACACTTATAAAAATCACTTTATTTATTTTACATCTTTATACCCAACATCAATGGATATATATTTTTAGCTATTTGATTAAAATAATACAAATAACTCATTAGAATAATAATAAAAACATCCACAAAAAAAAAAAAAAACACCAACCCAAATCCTCAATCTTTTTCCTCAACTCAGACCAAACAAAATCACTAATTACAAACAAAATCACTAATCACAAATAAAATCAAAAATCAAAAATTACAAACACAGCACAAACACGTTGTGGGTTGACGAGCTGGATATGCAAAAACCCAGCATAGATGAAGATGAAGATCGGCGCACTACAAAAAAACCGGTCTAAAGCTGCGTTTGAAAAATGCAGCTTAAGACCCCAAAGATGCGGCTATAGGCTTTGAGTCGCGTTTCCTATGGCCGCGTTTATAAACGTGGCCTAAAGTCCGCAGCTCAAAGCCTATAACCGCGTTTTTCAAAAACGCGGCTATAGGATTCGGCCTATAGCCGCGTTTTTGGAAACACAAAACGCGGCTATAGACCAGCTTTAAGCCGCGTCCGAAAACGCGGCTATAGGTTTTTTAAAAAACAAAAAAAAAAAAAAAAATTCTGGGTTTTTTTTTTCCCAGAAAATTCAAAATTGAAAAATCAAATATAAAAAATTCAAAATTAAACACAAATACAAAAAATTCAAAATCAAATACAAATCCAGAAAATTTAAAATCAAATACAACATGCACACAATACAAACACACCCAGAAAATTTTAAATTAAACACAATACAAACACGTGCACCCAGAAAATTAAAAATCAAACATAAACCCAGAAAATTCAAAATCAAACACAAACCTAGAAAATTAAAAATCAAACACAATTTACTCACAATACAAACACAACATACTCACAATACAAACACAACGAAAAAATTCAAAATCAAACAAAACGTGTTCCAAAATATAACACAAACCCATGAATCTCCTCTCATTCAACAAAACCAACCAAATCTAACACTAATTCCATTCAATAAAACAAAAGCACAAGCTCAGAATCAAAAAAGAACACAAACCTGTGAAGAAGGAAGAAAGAAAAAGGAACAAAAAAAAAAAAAGGTACCCAGATGTGAAGGAAGAAAGAAAAAGGAAAAAAAAAAAGAAAAAAAGAAGAAAGAACGAACCACCTGAAGAATGAAGAAAGAAAGGGAAAAGAAAGAAAAGAGAGTAAGTGGGGGTAGGTGGGAAAGTGGGGTGCAGGTGTGAAAGGTAGTGTACGTGGGAAGCTTCAGGAATTTTTTTTTTTTTTTTAAGCGCTACCTATAGCCGCGTTTTTAAAGGTGACCCGTAGCCGCGTTTTTAAATCACAAAAACACAGGTACAGGTTACCTATAACTGCGTTTTTTAAAAAACGCGGCTGTAGGTAACCTTTAGCCGGCTTTTGAAACACAAAAACGCGGCTATAAGTCCACCTTAAAAAATTATTCGGTTGGACGTATAGCTGCGTTTTTTAAAACGCGGCTACAGCTTATCTTTAGGTGCGTTTTAAGTTAGCTATAGTGGCGTTTTTACAAAATGCGGCTGTAGCATGTGGCTTTAGCCGCGTTTCAAGGAAACCCGGCTATAGATCCCTTATAGCTGCGTTTTTTGTAAACGCGGCTAAAAAAAAATGCGGCTATAGCCCGCGTTTTTTGTAGTGGCGATGGGGCACAGATGAAGATGAAGATCGGCGGAAACCCAGCACAGATGAAGATGAAGATTGGTAGAAACCCAATAGCTGGGTCGGCAGAAACCCAGAAATCAAGCTCCAACAGAGCTGAGGGATGAGGGAGATGAGGGAGGCACTAGACGGTTAGAGAGAAAAAAAAATGAGGAGGAAAAAAGAAGAAAGAAGGGAAGCCATAGAGAGAGAGAGAAGGAAAGAAAGAAAAAAGAAAATTTTTGTTTAATGAGAGCAAAGAGAGAAGTTAATAAAATATATATATTTTTTAGCTTCTTGCTACAGTGCACAACCATAAATAGTTGTTCTATAACCTCCTTTCATCAAGGAGTTTAAAACTTATAACTTCAAGATGTTTATTAACCAAAAGGTTTATACCAATTAAGAGTTATTTAGAAATTATTATTCACCATAACATCTTTCACAAATAAAATTCTTAAGACAAGAGTTTTCATTTATCATTTAAATGTGGGCCACATAAGTTTTTTTAAAATCTGACATTAGATACAAAATTATCAAATTGTATCTATATATTACTTTATAGTGAAAATTTTGAAAATTTGTAAGTTTGAAATTTTCTGACAATGTAAATAGACAATTTAATTACAATGCAATCAATGAATTCTTTAAATCACGAATGATCCAAAATTTTACAATAAAAAAGGTCATTGAATATTTTTTAGGGGGGCCAATTTTTAGTTTTGTTGGCCAAACCCTTCAAAATTTTAGTAAGTATATATACTATATATTTAAAAATAAAAATAAAATTTGGGGGGCCATGGCCCTTACAAGCTTACACTTAGTTCCACCCCAGCAATTACCAATTCCTACTCACATTTTTTTTTTTTTTTTACCACTTTCAATTTTTACCTTTTTTTTTTTTTTTTTTTCACTTTATTTATTCAATTGTTGGGATTGAAAGATTATTTTTCAACTCTCAATCTCAGCCATTGAAAGCTATTGCATTATGTGCAATCTCAATATGAAAAAGTGAGGTTAGTTGGGATGAACTGTGATTAGAGTCGGATTTGAGTTATTCAAGACTTCAACCTACTAAAATTAGAGAAGGGTATGAGAAGTCAATCTTAAATAATAAAAAAAGTATTTTAGGACCTCAATAAAATCAACGCCTATTTTTTTTTAACTATCCTATGTTGTAGATTGTAACTGGCTGCTTGTCAATTTTACATAAATGCACAGCTTTTTTATTTTTTATTTTTTATATAACTTACAGTGAACTACATCATATTTTGATGCAAGTAGGTATGAAATTAGTTGTGATCCTATAATTTTTCAAAATTAAAAAAAATCCAAACGGCTAATTATGGAGAAGAACAAAACATGCAACTGTCCAAGTACCTGAATACACATGAAGGTTAAAGGTGGTGCTCGTACAGTTTGAAATTGTCTCAAATTTTTAATTTAAATTGATTATGTTTGTTTGTTTGTTTTTTTTTGTTTTTGTTTTTGTTTGTTTGTTTGTTTTTTTTTTTTTTTTGGTGAAATGTAAGTTTATTTCTTATCCACTATGAAAAGTATTCTTTATTCACCAAAAAGAGATATTCCTTGCCCACGAAGGAATATATATTGAACTTTTAATTATAAATAGACAATAATTTTACACAAGTTTGGTATCTTTACTCAATGGTCCTCCCACAGGAAAAGAGACTTTGACACATGCATTTATATATGCCTACATGTGACATAACATGATCATGGCTTGTAGCAAGATCTTGAATTGCCACGTGACTTCAATGAGACTTGACAAATTCTCACTTATGCAAAGTGATTAAGTCTCTACAAAAAAGTTTCAAACACATATACATTTAGATTATGTTAAAGTAGAATTCTATCTATCAATTAAAATATAGATTATAAAAATGAAGTTTTAATAGTATAACCTTGCCCATAAATAAAACTTGGAATTAAATAGTTAAAAAAAAATTGGCTAGATTCTGAAAGAATGTCACGTGCATACTTGTTTATTAAAATTATAGAACATATGGCATATGGGCTCTTTTTCTAAGAAAATTATAACACATTTTTATTAATATATCTAACATTTTTTTCAAAGAAAATTAAGTAGCTTTTCCATAAAAGAACCACAAAATGGCTAATTTCATATTTTCGTGATATCTCAATTTAAGCTTGATTCTTGCTAGTAAACAGTGAAATTGAAAGAGAATTTCATGCTTGTTAATATTTATTTAATAAGATGGTTTAATTTTCAACCAAAGCTTGGTTAAACTCGATTTAACTTGTATAGATCAACCAAACTTAGTTTTAACTTGTGAAGAGCCACATTTAATCAGTAGACCTTCAATTAATTTGGTCGACTGTGTGATTGCAGACCATCAGTAAAATGGGTTGTTAGTAACCATTACACACATTAATGATCCGGTTCTAATTTCCTTAACAAGGTTTAGACGTTACGGGCTTCAGCAGACAGCCTCAGACAGCTAAGCTGACCATTGTAAAACTGTTACAAGACTTTAAACAAGGATATAATGGCATTCGACAGGCTATTCAAAGCCTCCAAAGTTTGGCACAATAAGTGCCCCGAGCATTTATTCACAGACATGCTATATAAGGCAAACAACAACAAGTGAGCAAGGATGAATGCATACACTTATGCACTATACTCAGACTATCTCTTACTTTGTTCTGTTTTTCAAGGAGATAAACTGACTTAAGCATCGGAGGCTCCCTTGGGACCCTAAGTGCCCTCTTACATTGTTTCTTTGAAACAGGTACTGACGGTCATCCATACCAGTGACGAGGAGCATACTGACAAGTGGCAGTTTTCTACTTCATCAGTTTGGCGCCGTCTGTGGGAAATGATTGAGTTGCAATTCTTTCTGGCAAGTCATTGTATCTCTATCGACAAAGTTCTTCGAGACACATGGACACTTTCACTTCATCACCTCCTACGGATTCAATCGTCATGGTTGAGTAGATCCGAGCTCGGACATTCGATGGCCAAGAGTTGATGAAGCAAAACACAAAATTCAAATAGCAAGGATGTCTCGAGAACCGAGGACATCCTAAGAATAGCAACGCTTCTCCGATGTGACATGATCGGAACAATGACGAAGACCACAGCCCAAGCAGCGACAAAGCGAACTGAGGACATCCTAAGAATAGCAACGCTTCTCTGGTGTGACATGATCGAAACAATGATGAAGACCATAGCCCAAGCAGCAGCAAAGCCATCTTTGAACAAACCAGGCAGACCATGCCCAATAAGGATCAGATGTTGAAAGGCATGAGAAAAGAGTTGGATGAGGTCAAAAGTGCCACAAACTCACCTTTCATTGCCAAGGTACTCAAGTGCCCTCTTCCCCTCAAGTTTAAACTTCCACAATTGGAGGTTTACGATGGCACGAAAGATCCTCTTGATCACGTTGGTGCATTCAAAACAATCCTAGACCTTCAGCAAACACCAGACGAGGTGAAATGCAGATCCTTCCTAGCCAACCTCAAGGGGGTTGCTAGAGAATGGTTCAGCAAGTTACCAATGGCCTCAATTGATAACTTTGAGCAGTTAAGCGACTCCTTTGTTTGTCACTTCATTGGAGGCTAGCGGCACAAAAGGCTCACTGCATACTTGCTGACCATAAAGAAGCAAGAAGGAGAAACCTTAAGGGAGTATGCGAGGTGTTTTAACGAAGCGGTGTTAGAAATTGACAAGGGCGATGACCAAGTTATAATGACGACCTTTCAGGCAGGGTTGGTCAACCTAGATCACATTTTATCTCTAGGAAAAACTACATCGATGCCAATGACAGATCTGTTGTTCAAAACCCAGAAGTATGTGAATGAGGAAGATGTCTTGGCCGCCAAGAGCTTAACAGGCAAACGAAAGAAGGACGAGGAGATTGATTTGCAGAATAGAAAGAAGGACCATAAATTCAATCCTTTAGATAGTCGAGCTAGCAAGGCTAGTCCAAAGACTGTAAAGAAGAGATTGAACTTGACTCCTTTACTGATGCCTATTGATAAGATTCTCATGCAAATCAAGACGATCCAACCCTGAAGTGGCCAAAGCCCTTAAGCTTAAGGCCAAAGGGCAAATTTTTTTTGGAAGTACTACCGATTCCACGAAGGTAATGGTCATTCCACTGACGAATGTTGTGAACTAAAGGGGCAAATTGAGGAACTCATCTAGAGAGGAGTTCATAAAAAAGGAATATCAGCCTAGACCAATGAAAGATGGCGTGTCCAATGACGACTAGAAGGAAGAACGGGATCATCCAAAACCAACAGTAGGGGAATTCAGATGATTACTGGAGGACCACACCGGAGGTTCATCCACGACCCTGAAGAAGGCTTATCAGAGGCAAGCCAACTATGTCCATGTGACTTAGCCAGTGACGAAATTTTATTAAAGCGTTTCTTTGGAGCATTTCTTTTCAATCAAGTTATTTCCCTTACAATCCCTTTATTAAGGTGAATGAAATAAAAGAGCTTCCAAGCTATTCAAATGCGTGATTGTTCAAAAGTAATATAAGCTCCAAGGACGTTAATCAAAGCTCCACTATCAGGCACAAAGATTTAGAAGCAAGTCCATGATACAGACTCTACCGATGAGCATAAAGCTTGATGAACCAGAAATTTGTGGTCGTCATTATATGTAGATTGTCATTCACCCAGAGAAGACGTTACGCATTTATTATGCACATTAATGACGAAACGTAATGGACGGAGCAACGGCCATAGAATGAGTTGTGATCTCTAGACAAAGATTTTGTAACGCACTAATCATTGAGCATAAATGCAGCACATCATTGCCCATTAATGAGGCACATAACTATAAAAGAGAAGATAACAGAAGTTAAAGGTACACACAAATACTCTATGAAATCACTTTCAACTCATTTTTCACTCTAGAATCTTTCTCCTTTACTGACTTAAGCATTGGAGGCGGTTTGGCTGACGCCACACCAGCGTGTTACTCTTCCCCTTAGTCCATTTTGCAGGATTCTCACCTACAGAGACGACCCCATTCATAGCATCGTCCATTCACTATGACGAGGAGCTCAACTATTGATTTTTTGCATCATCAGTTTGGCGCCGTCTGTGGGGATGCTAATCATTCAAGCCATCTTTCCCAGTGACAAAAGAGTTCCTTGAAGTACGAGATGGAAGCAAAAACTGGACCTTAGCCAAATGCTGTGCAACAACTATAAATCCAAGCCCTTTTGGCCAACGTGGATGAGCTGACTTGCCAGAATGAAGAACTGCATAAAACAATGGAGTTTCAAAATGCAGAACGTTGGTGGATAGGTGAAAACCAAAACGAAGAAGAATCAAACTCTCAAGCCAATAGGCTAGACAAAACTTTAGGAGAAGATTCCACTAGGGTGGAGAATGAGCTCCGCAACATGAGAAAGGAGGTGGATGAACTAAAAAGCGCCATAAAGGATAAAGGTAAAGAGAATCTAGATGGGTGATTTGAAGGACGGACTCACCATTCACCAATGAAGTGCTAAATCGTCCCCTCCCACCAAAATTTCGTCTCCCACAATTGGAGTCATATGACGGTTCCAAGTATCCCTTGGATCACATCGAATCGTTCAAGACGCTGATGTTGTTGTAGATGACCCCAGACGAAGTGATGTGTAGGGCATTTCCAATCACACTAAAAGGAGCGGCTAGAGTATGGTTAAGCAAAATGCCCTCAGGAACTGTTGCAAACTATGAACAACTTAGCAAGGGTTTTGTTTATCATTTCATTGAGGGGCAAAGACATAAAAAACCAACTGGCCATCTTCTTAACATTCAGTAAGCAGAAAGAGAATCACTAAGATAGTACGTCACTCGATTCAATAAGGAACTGTTGCAAGTAGTTGAAGCTGAAGATCAAGTCATCTTAACCACCTTCCAAGTAGGGTTGTTGCCAGGGGATTTCTTCTTCTCAATCACTAAAAGTCCACCAAAAACAGTTGCGGAGTTGCTCCGTAAGGCTCAGAAGTACATGAATGCAGAAGATGCGGTGCTTGCAAAGGAAATGAAGGGAAATAGGAAGAGAGACGAAGGAACAAGCAGTAATCGCGATAAGAAGAAGGAGACACAAAGTGTTGGGCAGGCCACAGGGAAAAAGAAGGAGCTTCCAGACAGGAAACCCAAGTTCACCAACTTCACTCCTCTAATAATGCCAATTGAGCAGGTCCTTATGTAGATAAGAGATGATCCTTCCCTACAATGGCCCAAGCCAATTAGCACTCCATTAGAAAGAAGAGACAAGAGCAAGTACTATAGATTCCACTAGGACCACAGGCATTGTACTGATGAGTGTAAACATTTGAAAGACTAAGTGGAAACTTTAATTTGGCAAGGGAAGTTGTAGAAGTACATTAGAAAGATGGAACCACACAGGTACCAACGAAGGGATGACCAAGACAGAACTCTGGAGATAGGGGATACCAAACCCCTTGCAGGAGAAATAAAGACAATCTCGGGAGGACTAACAGTAGGTGGAACATTGAAGTCCTTGAAAAAGGCACAAAGAAGGGAAATAAACAGCGTCCATTCACAGCTCCCTCCAATGAAGATGCTAAAGAATGATGAGCTTGATATTGTCTTCTCAAAGAGAGACGGTCGTGGCATCAGGCAACTCCATGACGTTCCACTAGTAATTATGCTTAGAGTGGAAGAATTCAACATCCACCGGGTGCTCATTGACAATGGAAGCTCAGCAAATATCATCTACTTGCTTGCGTTTCAGCAAATGAAGCTGGATAAGAAAAGGACCAGGCCATTCACCTCGCCTCTAGTAAGCTTCACAGGGGATAGAATCGTCCTTAGGGGCATCGTCACTCTAATTGTGATCGCAGGAACTTACCCAGCACAGGTCAACAAGGAAATTGATTACCTTATAGTTGATTGCCCTTCAACATACAACATCATCTTGGGAAAACCTGCACTCAATAGACTAAGAGTAGTGACTTCAACATATCACTTGAAGGAGAAGTTTCCAACAGCTAATGGAGTAGGAGAAATTAGAGGAGACCAAGTTCTAGCAAGAGAGTGCTATCAAGCTGCCCTAGCATTGGGAGAGAACCACACATAGGTAATCAATGACTAGAACTGTGTGTCGTTTTCACAAACTTGAATAAGGCCTGCCCAAAAGACAGCTTGCTCAGGAGATTCGACGAAAGGTATTGAAGATCGGAACAACACTCCCAACTTTTGAGAAAGAGAAAATGATCTCCTTCTTAAAGGAAAACCAAGATGTTTTTGCCTGGAAACACGAGGATATACCTGGGATTGATGGGAAGATCATACAGCATCGTCTCAACGTCAACCTAGAATGCAAACCTGTACAGTAGAAGCGGAGAATATTTGCATCAGAACACAACAAAATTGTAACTGAAGAAGTAGAGAAGCTGCTGAAAGCTGATTTGATCAGGGAATTCTTCTATCCAGATTGGCTAGAAAACGTGGTCAAGGTAAAGAAGAGCAACGATAAGTGGAGAATGTGTGTTGATTTCATAGACCTAAATAAGGTCTGCCCAAAAGACAGCTTCCCCAGGAGATTCAATGAAGGTATTGAAAATCAAAACAGCACTCCCAACTTCTGAGAAAGAGAAAATGATCTCCTTCTTAAGGGCAAACCAAGATATTTTCGCTTGGAAACATAAGGATATGCCCGGGATTGATAGGAAGATCATACAGCATCGTCTCAACGTTAACCCAGAATGCAAACCTGTACAGTAGAAGCAAAGAATATTTGCACCAAAATGCAACAAAGTTGTAATTGAAGAAGTAGAGAAGCTACTGGAAGCTGATTTCATCAGGGAAGTCTTCTATCCAGATTGGTTGGCAAACGTGGTCATGGTAAAGAAGAGCAACGGTAAGTGGAGAATGTGAGTCGATTTCACAGACCTGAATAAGGCCTACCCAAAAGACAGCTTCCCCTTATTAAGGATTGACCAGCTGGTAGATTCAACTGCTGGACACAAGCTCTTGAGTTTCATGGATGCATTCTCTGGATGCAACCAAATTCTTATGAACAAAGACGATTAGGAGAAGACCTTGTTCGTCACTAGCCAAGGGTTATACTGCTATAAGGTCATGCCTTTTGGACTGAAGAACGCAGGAGTCACCTACCAAAGATTGGTGAATCGTATTTTCTCTCACTAGATTGGGAGGAATGTGGAGGTGTACGTGGATGATATGTTGGTGAAAAGTAAGGACGAAGCCAACCACTTGGACGATTTAAAAGAGACCTTCAGCACACTAAGAAAGTACAATATGAAGTTAAACCCTGAAAAATGCATTTTTGCTGTTGCTTCAGGAAAATTCTTGGGATTCATGGTGTCCCAACGAGATATAGAAGAAAATCTAGATAAAGTAAAAGCAATAATTGAGGTCAAATCACCAAAGATAGTAAAGGAGGTGCAGAGCTTGATAGGAAAGGTTGTAGCCTTAAACATATTCGTCTTTAGGGCAACAGACAAGTACATGCCATTCTTCAAGGTATTAAAAAGAGTTTTTTAGTGGATTGACGAATACGAGGAAGCCCTTGCCAAGTTAAAAGAGTACCTGATGAAGCCACCTCTACTAAGCCCCTTGGTGATGGGAGAAAAGCTGTACCTCTAGTAGTATCCAACACTACAGTAAGTTCAGCATTGATTAGAGAAGAAGGGAACATCTAGAAGTCAGTTTATTATACCAGCCAGGCATTTTTAGGAGCAGAAGTAAGTTACCCAAGGATGGAAAAGATAGCTTTCGCATTATTGGTCGCCTCTAAAAAACTCCGTCCTTACTTCTAAGCACACCCCATTGTCGTCATGACAGACCAGCCCATAAGAAAGACGATGAACAAGATAAACGCAGCGGGACAACTCATTCAATGGGCAATTGAATTGGGCCAATTTGACATCGAATATCGACCTCGAGCAACAATTAAAGCCCAGGTACTGGCAAACTTCACTGTAAAATTCACTTACCCCTGTAAGAAAGAAGAATCCCCCATGGAAATATGGACGGTCCAAATAGATGGGTCAACCATGAAGAAAGCGGGAGGAGTAGGAGTAGTTCTTATACCTCCAGAAGGAGAAACATTTAAATATGCAGTCAGATTGCAGTTCCTAGCAACAAACAACGAGGCAGAGTATGAGGTATTGTTGATAGGGCTAAGCCTAGCAAAAGCTCTAGGAGCAAAGAGTCTCATCGCCCAAGCTGATTCTTAGTTAATAATAGGATAAGCGAAGGGAGATTATGAAGCCAAAAAAGAAAGGATGCAGAAATAAAAAATCGTCCAATGATTCTCACAACATTTTGACAGTTTAAACTTTGTGCAAATCCCTCGAGCCAAAAATGCAAAAGCTAATTTTCTAGCAAGATTGGCCTTGTTAGACGATTACAATGTGACCTCCGAACTATGTGTAGAGAGAAGGGGGTAGCCAAGTACAGAAGGTGAACAAGTCCTAACAATAAAAGAATAAGACGAGTGGATGGCTCCCATCGTCCGTTACTTGAAAGAAGGATGGCTCCCTGAAGATGAAACAAAAGCAAGGAAGATACAGATCAAAGCAGCTCGCTTCGTCATTATTGACGACGTGTTGTATAGATGAGGATATTCGCTCCGATATCTAAGATGCGTTAGTTCAGAAGAAGCAGATTATGTGCTCCGCGAGATACATGGGGGAACCTATGGAAACCATGCTAGGGCAAGATTCTTAGTAGGAAAAGCGCTCGGAGTAGGATATTACTAGCCAACCCTACAGAAAGACGCATACAACATCGTTAGAGCATGTGACAAGTGTCAACGCTTCGTAAATGTCTAGAAAAGACCAGGAGAGACGATGACACCCATCTCCTCACCATGGCCCTTTGCCTAATTGGAAATTGATATTATGGGTCCATTCCTTCTAAGGAAGAAGCAACTTAGATTTCTAATAGTTGCAATTGATTACTTCACAAAATGGGTAGAAGTAGAGCCAGTGATGACGATAACAAAGGCTAAAGTCACAAGTTTTGTGTGGAAAAATATCATTTGCAGGTTTGGAGTCCCACATGTCATAATATCAGGCAATAGAGTCAAGAGTCACTATTCTTCTTCAAGACACCCTCAGGCCAATGGCTAGATAGAAGTGACGAACAAAAGCTTGTTCAAAATTTTCAGAACTAGGCTTGAGAGGGCAAAGGGGGCATGGCCTGAAGAACTACAAAATGTCCTTTGGGCATATAAGACGACCACAAGAGTTCCAACAGGAGAAACACCATTCAGATTGACATTTGGCACTAAGGCCATCATATTGGTGGAAGTAGGATTGACGAGCTACTTAGTTAAAACATATGAAGACCAGAAGAATCAGCAGGAGCTTAACAGCAATATGGACCTAATTGACGAAGTCAGAGAAGAAGCTATGAAGCGAATGGCCAAGCACAAGGAAGCAATAGCCAGATACTATAACAGAAAGGTTAAGGTGAGAAGGTTCAACATAGGAGACCTTGTCCTTAGGAAGGTGTCACAGGCAAAAAAGGACCCATCCCAAGGAAAATTGGGACCAACCTAGGAAAGCCCCAAGCTAATCCGTCATTCTAGAGAAGGCTCCTACTACCCGAAGTCTCTAGACGACTAGGAACTGTCTCGACCATGGAACATAGAACATTTGAAGAAATACTACTAGTAAGGAATGCTTTACATTTCAAGTTGCCTAATCTTCATATCAGTATGTATGGCAATCATCACTTTCGTCATTCATAAGATTAGTCATTCATAAGATCAATAATACATGAAATCATTATCCATGCGTATTCATCAATGATTATCCATGAACCGTCATGTGCAATACGTATTTATCAATGATTATCCATGATCTATCACTACCAAATTGTGTACAACATTTAGGAGTCGTCCTTGGGAGACGTCTCAAGGACCTCTGTCATTAAAATTTCAAACCAAAAGCTATTCACGCACAGCCAACGGCATCGTAGCCATCGAAGTTGTTGATACACAACTACCAAAGTCGACTAAATCAGAGTTGTTTGAACACAATCAATATAATCGTAACAAAAAATGGTTAACCTAAAAGACGCTCCAATACCACGACTCTAAGTCATGAGTAAGGCGCAACATCGTCATTCAAACATGACTCAAGAAAAAGCTGTTCAAACACAGCTAAAAAATACTATGTTGTTTAAACATAACTAAGATCGTCATTCAAACATGACTTGAGAAAAAGCTGTTGAAACACAGCAAAAAAATTCTAAGTTGTTCAAACACAAATAAGATCGTCATTTAAACATGACTTAAGAAAAAGCTATTCAAACACAGCTAAAAAATACTAAGTTGTTCAAACAAAACATTCAAACATGACTCAATAAAAAAGCTGTTTAAATACAGCTAAAAAATACTAAGTTGTTCAAACATAACTAAGACTGTCATTCAAACATGATTCAAGAAAAACTGTTCAAACATAACTAAAAAATACTATGTTGTTCAAACACAACTAAGATAGTCATTCAAACATGACTTGAGAAAAAACTATTGAAACACAGCTAAAAAATTCTAAGTTGTTCAAACACAACTAAGATTGTTATTTAAATATGACTTAAGAAAAAGCTAATTAAACACCGCTAAAAAATATTAAGTTGTTCAAACAAAACTAAGATTGTCATTCAAACATATCTCAATAAAAAACTGTTTAAACATAGCTAAAAAGTACCAAGTTGTTTAAACACAACTAAGACCGTCATTCGAATATGACTCAATAAAAAATCATTCCAACACAACCTAAGGTAAAAATCTATTCATATACAAGCTAAGTATGAAAAAGCTGCTCAAATGCAAGCTAAAACATTGTCTTAACACAACTAACATCATCTTAAAGGGTTGTCCAAGCATAAAAGAGTTGTTTACTACAGCTAAAAGCAGGAAATCCATAAACCTATCTATAATCGTCAAAGAAATTATTTAGTTGCCCAAAACAACGGGTCCAAAGGAATTGTTTAGTTGCCCAAAACAACAGGCCCAAAGAGAAATATTGTTCTTGCCTTGCAAAGAAATTTTAAAAAAAAAAAAATGAAAAGAAAAAGTAAAGATTATTGCTTATCAGGGACAGGGTCTGCAAGGGTTATAATAGTGGCCTCCTTTATTCTTTCAGCAACGTCTGTGGCTTCCTCTACCACGTTTTTCGCTATAGCCTTAGAGCACATGAGCTCTTTCTCGACGTCGTCCACGGCTAAGCCAGAAAGGTCCAAGCTAGGATGGTGCTTTGCCATCCACTTCACGAGAAGATCAAAGCCCTCCATGTAGTACTTGCACAATTCATCAGAATACTCATCAGAGTCTTTAAAATCTTGTACCATCGTGGCCCTAACGTTTTGTAGCTTCAGCTCCAGGTCACCAATTTGCTTGTCGTTTAGCTTGCAGAAGTCCTTCTCCACTTGTAGGCTTTTATCCAAGGTTGCCATAGGCTCCTTGTCATTCTCAGCTTTGGCAGTGAAAATAGCAACCTTGTTCGTAAGCGTCTCATTCTCAGCAGATAAAGATTTGACCAAAGGCTTAGATGTGGCCACTTTCTTTTCTAAATCCAAGAGCTTCTCGGAGACGAATAGGGACTCCCCCAAAGCCTACAAAGAAATTTTCTCTCAACTGAAGTAAAGCAAAGGAAAAAGAAGAAGCAGAGATGACCAACGACACATACTTGCACAAGCTTTTGGATGTGAGATGACATCACCTCATTGGATGACTTCGCCATTGGAGGGCTCAGATCATCCACAAAAGTGCCTCTTGGGCCTTTAAAGCTGCTGTGTCAGCATCATCCCAAAAGGTAGGAAGGAAAGATTTACCATTAGCTTTTTTCTTCTTCCTAATCTCCTCTCCACTAGAGGCAATCATCTCTAGTGACGAAGTAGGAGAGGCAAGGTGCTTAGCAGGTGAGTGAGAAGGAGGAATTGTCGACGCAGGGTCTTTCTTAGAAACGTCACCAATCTTCTTCTTGGACAAGAGACCACTGACGGTGCCACCCTTGGCCTTCTTCTTTTGGGCCTTTGCTAATTTCTGCTTGCTAAATCTAGTCGTCATTCCTGAAAGGACAAGGAAAAAAGTTTAAAAAAAAAAAGGAAAAAGAAAAGAAAGAAAAAGGTAGAAACATGTACTTTTTCTCATAACTTCCAAATTCTTCCGAACCTTTGTAGACGGTTCTGGACCCAAAAAGTGTAAATACAAGGACTGAGGAGAAACAAGCTCATCAAAATCTTTGACGGACTCAAGATACTCCTTTGCTTTCTCAGCGTGACACTGGTACCTCTTCTTCAGATGAGGACGCTGGGAAACTGCAAAACAAGAGTACCAGTAAGCCATCTATCATTGTCACTCATAAAAAAAGGGGGAAAAACAATTGAAAAGACGAGAAAGACACACCAGACACCACAGACACAAGAACTCCCCAACTACGAAAAAACTTGAGGGCTTCATCCAGGTCCTCACCAGGGACGAACTCCCAATCACTTCCAGAGATAAAAAGGAAATTTGGCTACTAGTTTCGGAGAGACGATGGGTAATCAAGGATTAACCTAGAAGCCATATCCTACAACTTAAACTTATAATAGCCGGGGTCCTTAGATTTCCTCAAACAATAAAAATGGAGAAACTCGTCCCTCCTAATGACATCACCATCATTGACGGACATCCACACCACCATGCAAGAAACAAGGATCTGCCAAGAGTTAGGCACTAGCTATGCCGGAATGAGATGCAAATAAGAAAATAGTTCCCTAATGAAGGGATGAATAGGGAAACGAAGGCCACTGGCAAAATCGGCCTCGTAAAAACAAACCTCATCGACATAAGAGTAACAAGCTTCTTTGTCACTCAAGATCCTAACTTTTATAGAGTCAGGGAACTGGAACCTATCCCTGATTCGCTACTCGTCTTTTCCCATAAGGGAACTCAAGATGTTCCAGGATTTATAAGGGGTGGAAATAGAAGTGGCCTTCGAGACTACACGTTTATCAGACGAGGATAACCTCATCTCCAGGTCACTAGACCTTACCTCAGACATCCTCAGCAACCTAGCTACCTCAGCATAATGGGAGACTAAAGGAAACAAAGAAGAAAGGACAAAAGGATACGGACAATCCTTCCCTACGAAGGTATTGACCCTCTCAAGACGCTCCCCTTCTACGGACTCAAGTAAACTACCTAAATGAGTAAAAAAGAAAGCTATCAAAGGACAATCTGCTCTAACAGCAGAATAATCTACCATGGAAGAATCAGAAAAGAAGAAGAAGCGCAAAGGACTTACTAGGAAACGCAGAACAGAGAAAGGAAACTCGGAGGAGAGACAAACTCTAGAACAGAAAACTGAATAAGGAAAAATACAGAAGAAACGAAAGAGGAGGGAAAAATGCAAAACAAGCGGCCAAAACCCAAGCGGGAAAGCCAAAACATGTTCACATGTCGAGTACATCCTAGCCGTACACGTGGTGCCCAATCACTCAGACATCAAGTCATCATAAATGCGTAGTACATGAAATACGAAGTGTCAGACGAATTTGTTCTCATCTCATCTAAAAGACGAGAAAACAAACAAAGGGGGTAGTTGATGAACTAGAAATTTGTGGTCGTCATTATATGCAGATTGTCATTCACCCAAAGAAGACGTTATGCATTTATTACGCACATTGATGATGAAATGTAACGGATGGAGCAATGGTCACATAATGAGCTGTGATCTCCAGACAAAGATTTTGTAAAACACTAGCCGTTGAGCATAAATGCAGCACATCATTGCCCATTAATGAGGCACATAACTATAAAAGAGAAGACAACAGAAGTTAAAGGCACACACAAATACACTATGAAATCACTCTCAACTAATTTTTCACTATAGAATTTTTCTCCTTTACTAACTTAAGCATCGGAGGCAGTTTGGCTGGCGCTACACCAGCGTGTTACTCTTCCCCTCAGTCCATATTGCAGGATTTTTCACCTACAGAGACGACCCCATTCACAGCATCGTCCATCTATTACGACGAGGAGCTCAATTGTTGATTTTTTTTTGCATCATCAAAGCTCAAGTAGTCAATCTACATCAAGTTGTCGGTTAAGATTCCACAGATAAGCATAAGCTCAGGTAGTCAATCTACATCAGACCAATGATACCGATTCTACTGAAGAGCATAAGCTCAAGCGGTCAATCTACATTAAAGCAGATTCCACTGATGAGTATCAATTCAAGTTGGCAATCTATGATACAAACTCTATTGCCAAGATCAATTCTGGGGTATAAACCCCATTATGAAAGAGCAAATCTTTAGTAGCCAATTTAAACCTACGCAATGATAAGAACTCTATTGTTAACTCGTCAATAGTTATCGATTCTACTAAAGAGCATAAGCTCAAGTGGTCAATCTACATCAAAGAAGATTCCGCCGATGGGTATCAATTCAAGTTGGCAATTTATGATACAAACTCTATTGCCAAGATCAGCTTTGAGGTACAAACCCCATTATGAAAGAGCAAATCTTTAGTAGCTAGTTTAAACCTACGCAGTGATATGAACTCTACTATTAACTCGTCAGTAGTCAGTTTACGTCATCTCAAAACTGCAAACTTCACTGACGAGCATAAGTCCACATAGCCAGCTTGTGACACCTTACAAAGCTTCAACAACATGTTTTCACCACAATTGATGGTACAAACTCAATTGGTAAGCTAAACTTCACGAACAAGCTTGAACTATGTCTTTTATTGGCGAGCTTAAAGCTCAAATATACATTATTCCAACTCTATCAACGAGTTTAAAGACGGTTAGCTTATGTTATCTCTATAAAGCTCTGATAGCTTATTTGTAGCATGACAATGTTACAAACTCTATTGATCTCATGGCAAACCTCAAAGCTGTAAAATTCCTAAGGGAATGACACCAAGGTTCAAATAGCAAGCTTTAAAGCATAAAGCATGATAGCAAAAGTGTTAAAGCGAAAAGCATGATGGCAAAGAAAGCATGAAATGTAAAAGCCTCAAACAAAGAGGCGACCATTGTTTTTTTTTTAAAGCCTCAAAACATGAAGGCAATCGTTGTTTGGAAATAAAAGCCTCAAAATAGGAGGCACCCATTGTTCATAACTTTGAAATAATGGAAATAAAAAAGAACTAAGCTTGCCCTAAGGGATGATCTGTAGATGCAGTGATGGTTTGTCCATCAACACCCTCATCAGTAGCATCACCTCCTCTAACAGCAGTAGCAACCTCCTCCCCGCCAGCAGTTGTCTTAACTTCAACTTCAGTTTCAATTTCAATAAGAATAGAAGCAAATTCTTCAGCAACTCGTCTCTCCTCCTCCTAGGCTTCATCAGCAATCATTTTTGTGTCCACGACTTCAAAATCCAAAGCTGAGAGGTTAATGGCTTCACCCTGGTGCTTCAACATCCACCTACGGAGAAGTTCAAAGCCCTTGAAATACTGGGAGAAAAGAAGGTCGGAGAAATGATCGGACTCTTGGAATTGAGCAATCACCTCGTCTCTTGCCTCAGTAGTTTGGAGGAGAGCAGCTTGGAGTTCATCATCCTTTTGAGCAACGAGCTTCTTCTCAACCTTTAAAGCCTTTTTGAGCTCATTCGCCTTCTCCTTGGATTTCACGGCCTGGACCATAGCTTCCACTAAGTCCTTTCTCAGACGAGAACTTTCAACCTCAGCAGACTCGGCCTTAGATTGAGCAATGACCACTTTCTACTCAACAATCAGGTAGTCAGTCGTCAGTCGAAGGGACTCACCAAGGACCTAGAAGACAAAGACATAGCCAAATCTCACATCTTTGCAGAATGAAATCCAAAGAAGCGCTAAAGGAAAAAACAAATAACATACCTATACCAATTTGTGAATATGATGACTAACAAGCTTGTGAGAAGGTACAGTAGAAAGGCCCCTTAGCTCCTCACCAGTGACGACATTGTGGGCTCGGCCAACGGCGGTGGCTGGGTCCTCCCAAACACTTTTCCCAACCTTGCCTTTCCCTTTGGAATGAGTGACGGGAGGAGCGATGACCGATGAAGGAAGTGTAGCCACTACCTTCAGAGAAAGAGTTTGGGAAACAGGAGCCTGGAACAAGGCCAGAGGGGTAGGCCTTTCAAACTTTCCTTCGCCAAATTTTCGCCTCTTTGCATTAGGGGCCAACGAAGACAGCGGCTCACTGTTCATGCTTCTTAGATGAGCGTACTTTTCCTTACTTTGCCTAGTTGCCATCTCTGCAAAAGACGGACGCTCGTCATTATAATGAGATTCCTCGTCATAAGAAGTGCGTAATCGTCAGTATAAGGAAAATTTCTCATCATTCAAAAGTTAAAAAAAAAAAAAAAGCGAGCATACTCCTTTCCTTGAGAGGAATTTCAGCACTAATTAGGAAGGTTTAGGTCTAAGACAACATTCGTATGACCGACGAGCACCTACAAGACCCTTAAAGTCCTCAAACGAAAGAGTAAGAGCAAACTCCAAAGTAGCTTCAACACGTCCTTGGTATCGCTCCTTCAACTCAGGTCGTTTAACAGTTGCAAAGCAAATAAGAAAGAAGGTTAGAAAATAAGAAATGAGCAAAACGAAAATAAAATAGAAACAAGAAGAGAAAAAGAGCACACCAATAGTGGGTATTTCCCATATTTGCAATAACCTTGGGACCTCACCCTAAAGGTCGTTTCTCAACATCTTAAATTCTCCAGACATAAAAAAGTAACATGATTTCCAATCATGAAAAGAAGTAGGAAATTCAAGGACTACCTTGGTTTGCTTATCCCAAGGAGAGAGTTCAAAGTACCCGTAGTAGGTAGAAGGTTTCAACTTATATAAAAACAGAAATTCATTCAGGGTGATCATCTCCCCGTCATGAACCATGAACCATATGGCCATACAACTGATGACTGTCCTCCAGGCATTAGGAAGAAGTTGCCCAGGAGCAATATTAAGATTGGACAGAAGGTGGTGTATGAAAGGGTGAACAGGAAACCTTAATCCATAGGAGAAAGCAACCTTATAAAAGCTTACCTTCCTGTGAGCAAAGCTACAAGCTTTCTCACCATTATGAGGCAGCCTAGAGATGACCTCGCTAGGAATTTGGAATCTTCCCCTAATGGATTCCAAATCCTTACCATCTAAGAAATATTCCTCAGAAAGAGCATGGAATGGAGTCACAGACGAGGATGAAGAAGCTCGCAAAGATGAGCGATTACGTGAAGAAGGAGTTGAACACTTGGGAAGTTTAGAAGGAACTGAAGATCTCAAAGAAGAGGATGGCTTTGCCGGAGTAATTTCAAAAATGAAATTGTTGCTAGAAGAGGAACTAGACTCGGATTCACCAACCCTAGCCTCAATTTCTCTATCACCCATTTCTACGTGATAAGAAATCAAGGGGTAAAAATTGAGAAGCACTGGCCTAAAAGCAGCACAATCACGGGGAAGAAACGACCTAACTCGAGGATGTTTTCGACCAGACTTCTCAAGAAAAACTCCTAATCTAGCAAAGAAGAAGGAAACAGAAGGACACTCACGTCGAACCAAAGACAAATAAACCATAAATGGAGTTCTAAGAAGGAGAATCTTACCGAGATTTTGAGAAGTAAGGAGTTTTGATACTTCAGACCTCAAATATGAAATTGGCGCAGAAAGAGGAAGAAAGAAGATAAAGAGTTTTCTTTTTTCTAAAAAGAAAAGCTTGATTTATGGCGCCAAAAGCTCAAAACACATAAAAACCCTCACATGCACAACCAAGGCATGAACTACACGTGGCCAGTACTTGACAAAAAATCGCGTCTCCATTAATGAGATAGGATGGAAATTTCAGGAAAAGGAAAAGTAATCAGAAAACACCAGAGTTATTCCTCTACTTGTCTCAAAGAAGGAACGACTAAGGAATAAGGGGGCAACTAAAGAGCCATATTTAATCAGCAGACCTTCAGTGAATTTGGTTGATTGTGAGATTGCAGATTGTTAGTAAAATGGGTCGTCAGTAACACTGATAACCGTTACACACATTAACGATCCGGCTCTAAATCCTTTCCTTAACAAGGTCTAGACGTTACGGGCTTCAGCAGACAGCCTCAGACAGCTAAGCTGATCGTTGTAAAATTGTTACAAGACTTTAAACAAGGATATAATGGCATTCAACAGGCTATTTAAAGCCTCCAACGTCTGGCACAATAAATGCTCCGAGCATTTTTTGACAAACATGCTATATAAGGCAAATAACAACAAATGAGCAGGGATGAACGCATACACTTACGCACTATACTCAGACTATGTCTTACTTTATTCTATTTTTCAAGGAGGTAAACTAACTTAAGCATCAGAGGCTCCCTCGGGACCTTAGGTGCCCTCTTTCACTGTTTCTTTGAAACAGGTACTGACAATTGTCCATACCAGTGATGAGGAGCATACTGACGAGCGGCAGTTTTCTGCTTCATCAACTTGTATGATCTTTTTCCCATGTTATTAGAGCATTAGCATCCGGTATTTAAAAAAAAATTCATTTTACACCACACCAAATATCCCATTTCTTAATTATCTCATCTATTCATTAAAATATTATTTTCACCAACTCTTTCTCTTTCTCTCCCTCTTCATAAAAAATAATTAAAAAAACCCAGCCACCACAAGGAAAAAATCTAACCACCACCCCCATCAACCACCGGCATCAACACAACCAAAACCATCACCATCAACCCATTTTTCCTCTCCATTTCCTTGTGTCTAAAAGCTTACCACCACCATAAAAAATATTTTAAAAAAACCTAGCTACCACCAAGAAAAAAAACTAACCACCACTGCCATCTAGCAAACCCACCACGCTGCCGGCCAACAACCACCACCACAACCACAATAGCCACCACCATGCCAACCACCAAAACCATTAAAACAACCACCAAAACCCGTTAAAAAAAACCACCAAACCCACCACCAACAAAAACCACAAGAAATAGCAACCACAAGAACCACCAAGAGTTAAAAAAAAAAAAAAAAAAAAAAAAAAAAAAAAAAAAAAACCCACCACACCAATCTCATTGACAACCACACCACCATGCTGTCAACCATGACAATCTAGAAACCCACCAGGCCAAACTAATCGACAACCATGCCACCACGCCGGTCTCCACCTCACCACACCACACCATCACTCCAATCAGCAAACCTAAGACTAAAATCCACCAACCCATGACCAAAACCGACCTATGGCAACAACCCACCTATGTTGGCAACTAGAGAGAGAGCGACAGAGAAGATAGAGAAATAGAGAGAGGATAGACAAAAAAAAGGGAGAAACAAAGAGAAGAGGGAGAAGAGAAGGGAGTGAGGAAGACAAAGATGAGGGAGAGTCAGAATAAAATAATGATATTTAGTTTTACAATCTATGAATAGTAAAGTGTAAATGTAGACGTGTATTGTAGCAGGATTGAAAAAAAATTACCAAATAAACACCTGGGTAATGCATGTACTTAGTGGTTTAATGCTTAAAAAATAGGATATCCGGAGTTTACAACTCTAATGCTCTTAGATCTTTAAACTATTTAGTTGATTCTCTTGAAACTTGGGCCCCCTTTTGTAATTGTCCCAATGCCATCGCCATCTTCTCTCTCCCCTCAGTTATTTTGTAGGTAGTGAAGGCAAATGATTGTGGCTGCGGATCTTTTCCTTAATAAATTTTGTACGGTTCTGTTATTGCATGCATTTAAGCTGTTAATCATTTATTTTAGAAAATTTTTTATGAAAAAAAAAAAAAAAAACTGTAAAAAATGTAAATAACATTTTTCATAAAAAATTTTCAAATTCAGACAACTACTCTCTTGTTGAAGTTTAGAACTATTTGCAGCTAATAAGAAATAATACTAATCCCTAGAAGATCTCTGTTATGTTATTGCATGCGTTGCTCTTAGAAGTAAGAGTTAACATGGCATCCACTCGTGACATCGTACCCTTGTACGCAACACTCCTCGACGCTTGCTCTTCCACCAAAAACCTCCAAAATCTCAAACGTCTTCACGCCCGAACAATTAGACTCGGCATTTCACCTCACGACTTCATCCGAACTAAGCTCATCTCCTCCTACGCCTCCTGTGCCCAACTTCACCAAGCTAACCTTCTTTTCTCCTTTGCCACTCGCCGACCCACTTACCTTTTCAACACTCTCATCAGAGCCTACTCATCTCTCAGTCTCTTCTCTCACTCTCTCTCCCTTTTTCGCCAAATGCTCCTTGCTGCCAAACCCATTGACCGCCACACCTTGCCCGTTGTGCTTAAATCGTGCGCCGGGTTATCGGCTCTACGGCTTGGCCGGCAAGTCCACAATGCGGTTTTGGTTAATGGGTTTACCTTAGATTTGGGAAATTCGAACGCGTTGATAACAATGTATGTTAAGTGTGGTGATTTGGAAAATGGGCGTAAGGTGTTTGATGGAATGCCTGTGAGGAATGAGATTTCTTGGTCAGCGATGATGGCAGGGTATGGGATGCATGGGTTGTTTAGTGAAGTGTTTGGGTTGTTTGATAGAATGTTGGAGGCTAATGAGAGGCCGGATGGCGTGACTTTTACGACGGTACTGACAGCATGTAGTCATGGTGGTTTGACAGACAGAGGGAGGGAGTATTTCAAGATGATGCAGGGGAGGTTTGGGGTTAAACCAGGGCTGGAGCACTATACGTGTATGGTGGATATGTTGGGGAGGGTAGGCCAGGTGGAGGAAGCGGAAAAGTTGATTTTTGGAATGGAGATAGAGCCTGATGAAGCTCTTTGGGCCGCATTGTTGGCTGCTTGTAGAATTCATGGGAAGCTGGAGGTGGCTGAGAGGGTGGCAGAGAAGGTTTATGGGAAGCAATTGAGTGTAGAATCTTTGTGAATCATTTTCCTGCATGGACTTAAGATTGTTGCTTGAATGAGTTCTATAGTTCAAGAAGCTATGTTGGGGAAGACATTTTGACTTCTTGGATCACCATGAAAATTGAAAGTCATTTCTGGAGCTGAAGCATTTAGCAAGCGAACAGATAAGAGTGCTCATTTCACCTTTGCCAGCTTCTTCTTTTGAGAAATACCTTTTGGTGGCAACTCATGGAAATGCCATATCAAAGTATACCATAAATTCTTTGGTTTCTTTGCTCTTCCTTTGCATGGTTTAAGTGTTTCTTGATGACCTTGCTATCAATATTTAAGTGATATTGATCGGTGAGGGATGATAAGAACACGCTACAAGTTGTTACATTGACCAGAAGATAAAAGGGGTTGGTATTTCATGAGTGGTAGAAGAGCTGAACTGAAGCTACTATTAAAATGTCCAAAATTGGGGAAAGGAGCCGTTCGGATAGTTTGGCCAACAAATAGAGATCATTATACTTTTCAAGAATATATTCATAAATTTTAAGGTGACACACTTCTTTCTTTATACAGTGTTATGTTCGTTATTGTGTCTTTTTCAAGGGATTGAGGTTGTGAGTTGTGAATAATGATTGATTTGAGATTATGACAATTATCATCATCATAATCTGCTCAATTAAGCTCTGTAAGGATCTATTTTTTAGTGTAATTTTTTTTAGTTCCATACCTAGCTTCGCTAATAACATAATATGCTTGTACAGAAATATTGAATTAGCAATTTTATTTTCTATGTAGACTATGACGATGTATTGGCTTTCATTCACCTTCACATTCAGGCTTCATTATGATTGGTTCCCTGTATGTCATTCTTTCTTTTGTAGCTCTAGTTACAACAGTATGGCAAGATTGACTGACTCTTTCTATACATATATCGTTCTTCCTTTTGGAGTCTTCCATTTTGCATTAAAATATATACTTGTGTATCCATACATATATACATGTATGTGTATATCCATATATTTGTGTATGTGTATCCATATATACTTGTAACATCTGCCATTTTTGGATCATTAGCTTTGCATTGTGGTGAAAGAGACTCAATCTAATTTAAAGAAAATGCAAAAAATATCCCTGAATTTTGATTCAAAATCAAACTGATCTCTTACTATTATTTTTTAATTTGAAATTTCAAACCTGTGAGGTTAAAGAAATGACTAGATTGTTCCTTTTGTAACACTTTGGTTGGTTCCGTAGACAAAAAAAAAAAAAAAAAATGTTATCACACATGTTACACATGCTTTCTTTTAATAAAGAAAAAAATAACTTTAATGTAAAATTTGTTTGGATATTCTTCTTCTTTCATTTCCTGAATAGATTAATTAGTCATGGTTCTGAAGCTAAAAACATTTCACATGCAATCAATCTAAAACAGAAATTTATAGGCGAAAAATATGATGTCTTTACTCTTTAGCTTGATCAGCAGTTCACAAAAAACATATATTACATTCTTGTGTCTGTTGCTAAACCTCAATAATGTGTTTTAATCATCTTCATAAGATTCATTTTCAAAGGTCTGAGGTACATAACCACATAGTTTCAGTTCAAGGGACAGAAGCTCTAACATTGCATGAATGCTATCTGTTTCAGCATGGCAGTTATCGCCAGCCACAAATTCGTGAATGCTACAATCAATTTCAATTGAACTAGATCCCGGTTTCTTTTGTATTCCACGGGCCTTCATTGTCCTTCTAATCTTGCTAGCACCATCCCACCTACCAATGGCTGCATATATATTCGCAAGGAGAACATAATTGGAATCGCCACTGGGGTCCAATTCAGAAAGATAATTCATTAACCTCTCAGCCAAGCTGACATTCCCATGAGTCCTACAAGCAGCCAGCAATGACCCCAACACAACTTCATTTGGCTTCATTGGCATGTTTTCTATCACATTCAGTGCATCTTCCAACCTGCCTGCACGGCTATAAAGATCCACTATGCAGCCATAGTGCTCTATTCTAGGGGTAATTCTATGAACTCTCTTCATTTCATCAAAGAATTTGAGCCCCTCATCAACTAATCCAGCATGGCTACATGCAGTAAGAGCTCCTGTGAAGCTGATCCCATCCGGCTTGAACCCTTCCTTCTGCATTAAACCGAAGAACTCCAGAGCTTCTTCTACATGACCGTTAACAGCAAAGCCTACAATGATTGAATTCCATGATACCAAGGTTCGCTTCGTCATTTTCTCAAAGATTTGACGAGCAAATTCGATACATCCACATCGGGAATACATGTCTATCAAAGAGTTACTTATCCTAATATTGTCCTTAAAGTCTTGCTTCATAACAAATCGATTCATCCATAGCCCCAAACCAAGGGTTCCCAAATTGGCACACGCGGAAAGTACTGCAATAATGGTGACATAATCCGGTTCCACTCTGGCAAGCTGCATTTCTTGGAACCATAGCAACGCCTGCTCAAAGTGATCTTTCTTAACAAACCCACCAATCAAAGCAGTCCAAGAAATCGCATCTCTCTCAGGCATTTCATCAAACAGCTGTATTGCGTGCTCAACTTTCCCATTCCGCATATACCCATTAATCATAGTATTCCAAGACACCGAATTCTTCACACCCATCTCATCAAAAACCATTCTCGCAAGATCCACGCGTCTGCATTTTGCGTACATATCGAGTATTGCAGTACCGACCATGACATTGTTTGTAAGCAAACCAAACTTGCGAACATAAGCATGAATTGAAGACCCAAAAACCACACTCTCAAGTGGGAAATCAGCACAGGCCGAGAGAAGCGTAATGAAAGTGACGTGATTGGGTTCGACCCCAGCTAGTCTCATGCGTTGAAACTCTGCGGCGGCTTCGGGCAGTTGGGCATTTCGGCAGTGGCGAGCAATGGAAGAAGTCCATGAGACAACAGGGTCAATGGTGGGCCTGTTGGTCTGTGGGAGGGAGACACGGTGACGGTGGTTTGGTAAGGAGGAGGGTTGGGTTGGGAGTGGTGGTTTGGGTGTCTTCGGAGGAGAAGAGAGTTGGGTTGGAGTGGCTGTGTTAGTGTAGGCGGTAACGTTCATTTTGTTGTTCAAACTTCAAAATACCGTTTGTTTGATGAGTGGATCGAATGGAAAGAGAACTAGATAGAGAGATGAAAGGAGCTGCAATACCTATGAAACAATCTCAGCCATTGATTAAAAAAAATTAAGAAAAAAAGTTTTTTTTTTTTGGTTAAATGAAAAAAAAAAAAATTAAGAAAAGTAAAAAAAAAAAAAAGTGAAAAGTGAAAAAATTGTGAGAGAAGGGTGGGTGAATTGCACTTGGATCCTAATCGAGAGGAGTTAACGTATTCTTTTTTTTTTTTTTTTTTTTTTGGATATGAGTTAACGTATTCTTTATTCACTGTTATTCTTGATGAGTAGCAAATATTTTTTTTTTACAAAAGATAGAATCTGGAACATAGTTACGTGGATTTGATTTTCACCACAAATATAAAAAGATAATAAAGTATAGGATTGACCAATGCACTGGTTGGCCTAGGGGTAAGGGCCAACATCAGCCATATGTTTGAATTTTATTGTGTTGATTCTCTTTGGATCTTACTTTATTCACCTAGCTTTTTTTTGTGAAAATAGTTAGGGTACTGTCATGGTCACATTCAAATTGGGAAGTGAAGGTTTTGTTTTTGTTTTTTTCTGAATAAGTACCATACTAGGTTAAGAGAAGGTGTGTGGACACAACTTTTGTTACAAGTAGTAGTTAATTTATCATAGTCACACATATCATCAAATTGTGGCAAAAATTAGAACAATTTCAATGGTCCTAAATGATCAGTTGAGTTAATGAAACATTTCATAAAAATTCAGGCAAAAGAGAATGAACTTTTGACACATTTTATATGGTCAATTGTGAGTTTTGAAGAAAAAATGGTGAATTAATATGAAAGTGAGATAGTGTACTACTTTAAGTGGACCACTTGAACATGTTTGTGGCAAAATGTGTGGTTGCGGAAGAATTGATAGAGCAACAAGTGATGAATCGAATAGTATATTAGTAAAATGAGAGCCTTAACACTTGGGGGAAAAAAACATTTTTTTTTTTTTGGTAAACTGGATAATTATATTAAAATTAAGTGGTAGCCACCACAGAATTACAAATACGATCTTGGGTCATGCCCAGCTTGTCCGAAAACAAAAGACTAGCAATTACAGAAGGAGGAGAAGCAAAAACAACAAAATCATCCTCCATATTAGCTCCTAACTTGGCAAAAGTATCTGCGCAACGGTTAGCTTCTCTAAACATTTTAACACTATACATTAACATTTCCCTATAGGACTACGTAATGATTCCAATTTCTCTTCTGCTGATAATAAACTTGAGTAGCTTACCTGATGAAGCACCAAACCTCCTCCCAACTTTATATGCTTCTGCAAAAAAGCCTTACTAGCACTTTCAAAGTCTCTCGCACCAATTTTCAGGCTAGCAACCAAGTGTCCTCTCCTCTCCCATCCACTGCTCTGATCCTGAATCTACTTCAGACTAGCTCTACATTACGAAATACCACTTGGGGAAACTTGAAGAGCTCCCCTTCATTCGTTGCTAAGCGAAGGTCTTAGGTCTTCAAATCAACTCGTGCCTTTTCGAAGAATCTTGCACCTATGGGCATACAACCTAGCAGGGCCTTCCTAGGCATTATCATCATGATAAGAAATCAATTAGTTTTTAGTATAAATAGAATTCAAATCCAAATCCCTTATTTAACGACAATTTTATGACCTAAACACACTGTACATCAGCTTTGAAATTATGATTAGGAGTTTATAAAATTATGGAATAATATGAAATAAACTATATGAGTTATATTTTTTCTAATGCATTTGGGAGGTAGAATAGTAAAGAAAAAAAAAGATATAGTTTTATTATTAAATCATTCATCTTTTTATTTATATTTTATGCAAATAGGGATAAAATCGATTTCGCTTCCTTTTTATTAACAGTTTATAAAAGTTCTATAAATATTTGAATAAAGTATGAGGGAGAAATTTTTTTTTGGTTATTGACATTGCCTGGATTGCACGCCATCGGAGTTTCATTTTCTTCCATCCAAATCTAATAGTGTTTCTGTATTTTCACGAAGTATTTTATTTCTATTTTTGATGATTGTAATTGGTTGGAAGATTTGCCTGCTCAGTTTATGTAGGCTGTTATATCTTTTTTGAGGAGAAGATAGAAAATAAATCTTTATTGAACAAAGAAGAGCGAATTGCAATATGATTCTAAAACTAAGGGGAGGTTCCCCTGTCCATAACTGATCAAACTAAGTACAAAACGCAAAATTTACTAGTTGCAGGGCCTCCATTTCCTCATGTCTGGGATAACTAGCCAATGGGCATCAATAAACATGCAACACATACTCTCTACACTTACAAAATGGTATTTAGGTGATGGATGAGCTCACTGTAACTGAGCTATGGTTCATTCCATAACTGCATGGTATGTAGGCTGTTATTTCTTATGTACCCATGTAATTTTTTAGTAATAAATATACTTCTAATTCTTTTTTAAAGGGTTCCATATGCATATCCTGGGGCTCCCACAGTTGGCTAAGAGGGAAAAGAAATAGAATATTTAGGGGAAAATCAAGAAGTCATGATGAAAATCTGAAATTAATTGATGCTTGATAGGTTTTTAAATGACATCAAGTCTTAACAAAGCAAAATGAAATAGGTATAAAAGCAGACTACATAATTCAAGGAACAACAAACAAAGAAAGTATAAATTACTGCTTTTATCTACATCACTGTTCCAGTTCTCAGAGCTCAAGAATGAAATCCTGAATCACTGAGGGAAGTATACCTTGGGCACTTGAATTCTAACCATGAAATTATTGTGTGCAATCACCAAAAGGAGATGCTCCTTGAAAGCACAATGTAGATATATTGGGATCAACTAAATAACCAACATTTTTGAGAAGAATGCATCAAAACCCAATAATCAAAACTGACTGGGACTTTACTCATCGACCATCAGTAGAAGTGAAGGAATCTGCAAATCCAGTAGGCCTTGCTGGAATACTTCCCTTGCTACTATTAATACTAGTAAAACTGACATTGCTTTCTGTTTCCTGCCAAGCCTTTAACATCTGTGGAAGGGGCAGACTGTAATCAATTCCAGAGATATACTCTGATTCATCAGTCATTGGCTTCCATTTTTCAACGAGTAGAGACAGCACATTCACTGCATGGCCCATATCAGGCCGATGATTTGGCTCCCTCGCAGTACAATGTCCAGCAAGTTCAGCAATGATAGAGATGCTCTCAAAGGTCTCTTCATCTACTTCGATAGCTGTATCAATGGCAGCCATAAGAGTCTCTTTGTTTGATTTGATTCGCCAAAACCACTCCGCCAAGTACCGGCTTTCCTCTGAGCGACTCTCATCAAGTGCCATTAATCCAGTCAAAAGTTCCATCAACACCACTCCGAAGCTGAACACATCAGCTTTAGTTGTGATTTTCCCCATCACTGAAACCCATAGAAACGATATATAAGGAGACTCTATAAGTGCATCAAACCATGTGATATAAAGACGAAATTTTGAAAAGGCTATCATCTCAAGAACACCCAAAGATCCTGACCCTTTGATGATCAAGAAATTTTTTACCTTGGAATTCAAATACAATTGAACAGTTTAATTTGGACATACACTAAATCAGAGTCATAATTCTATAACCATATCATACTCATTGGAAGCAGTATTTAGATTCACTTTTTTAATTTCTTTACACCACATACTTGCATATAGTTGTGTTTTTTGAAATCTGCAGTTTAGTTTTGATCTCTACTAGAACAATCTTTGTCAGAAAAACAGAAACTTGAAATAGCTATGTTGCAGGTTGTCAATCACCTTGGAGCTTTTTCAGAAATAAAGCATATTAAAAAGAAAAAAGTTTTGGGCTAACAAAACATAGAACTAATTAACAAGAACAGGAAAGAAAAGCTTGCCTTTGGTGTAAAATATAAGTAAATGTGCATTCTAAATAATGTGGGAAGCGTGAAGTAAAAATTGTTCTAATTTAGTCTTATTTAATTTTGGGGTCACTTGGATTTTCTGTTAGGTATTATTAGTTAATTAGGTAATTAGTATTTTATTTCCTACCATCAAGATTATTTTTGAAAAATCATTAATGGGGATTTCCAAAGTCAATTAGAACTATTGTTTCCTAAGTCCACTATAATTAGGTTTAACAGTACCTGTTTTATTAAGTTGTGACCTCAGCAACTCAATAAAATTCTAATTTCAAATACTCAGAATTGGAAAAGCTTTACACAACTGAGACCACAAATTACCTCCTTTTGCAGTTTGGAAATGGAATTAACAGGCATTAGAAGAAGGGTTAGGCATGCCATCTTAGAACTGACTAAAAACTATAAAAAATATGAGATTATATACAAAATGCAAGAATGTTATCAAGATTATCTTCACAGTAGTAGTAAATCATAGCATATGTAGTTTTGTTTTACATCCTCAATATCTATGATCTAATATCTAACCAATGCCAAAATTGAGAATTCACAGGGGGCCAAAAAGGAAAAAAAAAAAAAAAAAATCTTACCAGCATATTCAGGTGCGAGGTATCCAAATGTCCCAGCAAGCTTAGTAGCAATAGATTTCTCACCATCTGGAGCAAGTTTGACTAACCCAAAATCTGAAACTTTTGCCCGAAAGTCATTACCCAAAAGAATGTTTGAAGACTTGAGATCTCGGTGTATAAAGGTTTCACGAGCCAGATTATGAAGATACTCCATTCCTCTAGCAACATCCAATGCAATTGAGAGCCTCCTGGTCCAAGATAGTGGCTCCAAATTCAGGCTCTCCCAATGGAAAAGATGCCTGCTTAGAGCACCCTGAGGCATATACTCATACACAAGAATCCTTTCGTTGCCTTCGATAGAGTACCCCAACAGAGATACCAAATGGCGGTGTCGAACCTTAGACAGAACAGCAATTTCAGCCTCAAATTCATCCAACGCTTTGCTGCCAATCACCCCACACTCCATTCTCTTAACGGCTATTTTTGTCCCATCTTCTAATTCACCCTTATAGACAGTTCCAAATCCACCCCGGCCAAGCTCATTTTCTGGTGCAAAATCTTTAGTCACCTTGCGGAGAACTTGAACAGATATGATCAGGTTCCCAGACTCAATCACATGAGAATTTTCAGTTCCGCTGCTGGTGTCACTTGTAGAACTAGTTCCAGTTAGAGTAGACAAACTTCCAGTGGTGTTATTCGTGACTGCAATCTTAACCATATTTTCTCGATCAGATGGGTCTCTAGGATGAACCACAATGGAACTAGGAGCTTCTAATGTGTGTTTCCCCTTCTTACAACAGTATACAGATAAAATAATCACCAGAAGAACCACAACTGCAATAACAGCAGCTCCAACCAAAATAATTATTGTTTTCAATCCTTTGGAGCTTTTTGGTTGAGATTGCTCTGAAACAGAACTAGAAGAATTAGAGCTTGAGCCCCTACGTGGGGGAGGTGGTTTATAGGATGGTGATTGTTGTGCAGAGGCGGGATGGGGTGATGTATTATTAGAGGGAGAATCTGGACTCATGGGTGGTGGATTCTTAGCAGGTGGTGGATTCTTAGCAGGTAGTGGAGCCTCAGTCTGATTAGCAACAAACAGAGGATTTCCCTCAGTAATAACCTTCACACTTCCCGGAAATTTTGGTAGTGGTGGCTCAAGATTGTTTTCGCTCAAATCCAACAATCTCAATGATTTCAATTCAGTAAAATTATCAGGGACTATACCATTTAAATTGTTTCCTGCAAGCCTAATTTCCATCAAAGAGTCTAATTTTGCAATTGAAGGACTTAGAGTACCATTAAGCCCATGTCTTGGCAAATTTAAAATAGAAACCTGGGAATTGGGGTTGCAACTCAATCCCAACCATGGTCCAATACACGGGTCATCACCAGACCAGTCAGAAGCAAGACTCGAGGGATAATTCACATCACCAAGAAAATCCAAAAGTGAAATAACATCAGGGGAACATTTTATCCCAGGATCAGGTTGACAAAAAGAATTGTAAGCAAAAGAAACATTACCAGCTTTAAACTTTGGTATTGGACCCATTAGCCTGTTATTGTTCAAGTCCAAGTTGTCAAGCTCCAAACTTGCTAAACTCTCAGGAATCAGACCAACAAGTTGGTTTCCATTGAGGTTGAGATCTTTCAAGGATGTCAGGTTTCCTATGCCTTGGGGAATAGTCCCCGTGAACTGGTTTCCATGTAGCCAAAGCTGTGTCAGTGAAGTCATTGATGCAATTACATCAATTGGACCAGTCATCCCTCCACCACGTTGATCATTCAGCCACAAGATCTGCATCAATGACTGTCCAAAACTAGCTGGAATCACACCAGATAAGTTGTTATATGAAAGCTTCAAGTTTGAGAGAGAAGGTAATGTGCCTAGAAATTCTGGCAATGGCCCGGCTAAATTACTATTTACCAAAGAAAGATTTGTCAATTGAACGGATTTTGCTAACCCATCTGGAAGAGACCAACCAGTACTCGCATTAAGAGGATTGTAATCCAAAGCCAGAACACGAATACTGCTAAGTTCATCAAAGAAATCAGAGGGAATTGAATCGAATTCATTATAATCTAGGTAGGCAAATTCTAACTCTGACAACCCACTAAAGGTGGGCAATGAACCATTGAACTTGTTTCTTTGAAGGCCCAAATTGGAAAGCTTTGAGAGTTGGTTAAAGTTTTGAGGCAAAGGTCCTATGAGACCAAGACTCTGAACCTGAATCTGTGACACTTTATCCCCTGAACAGATCACATGAGGCCAAGATGGTGGGCCACATGGGTCATCATCTCCATTGCCAGGCCACTTGAGAAGCTCTGGATTCTCCAACCCTTCTCTGAAATCGTTCAGAATTTTGAAGTCACTAGGGTCTGTGACACTATTTGCCACTGTGAAAAGGCACAGGGCAACACAAATGCACAGCCCAACCTCCATGAAGAAAATAGCAAATGCCAATGTACTTAGAAAACCCACATGATTGCTAAAACTCACTCGCTCATATCACCAAAGTACTACATGCAAACAAAGACCCAGATACAGTAAAAGAAGAACAGCGTGATTGGGAAGTGAACTAAGAAACAGGCATGCAAAAAGTAAAGGTTTTTATGAAAAATGGTGAAGACCCAAATGGGAAAATGGAGGTTTTATGTTGGGACAAAAACTGTTAGATAGAGATCAGCTTCTACTTTTGTGGCTTTTATCCATTTCTCGATGGAATAAATCTGAAAGCAGTAGTCCATCTCCACGATGACTGTCTCTCTCTCTCTTTGCCATCCCTATCTTTTTTACCTTTTTTGTTTGTTTCTGCTCTCTCTAATTTACATTTTATTATTTAATAAAACATCTTATACTCTTGTCAAAAAGGACTGTGCCGGCTTGGGCAACTTGAAGGGGACACAACACATTGACATAGGAGCCACATAGGAACTAATAAATGTTGGAAGCAAAAAAGTTTAGTAAGTGTTTACAATTTTTTCCACCACTATTTATATAATAGACTATAAATGACAGAAAAATAATAATAAATTCATATAAAGATAACATACAACATACATATCATCACAGTTTATTAGATAAAATAATTATAGTAAAAATCATAATTTTTTATGTAGTATAAGAATGAATAAGCAAGAGTGAAAAAAGTAAGCAAGAGTGAAAGTATTAAAAAAAAATATATATATATATATATTTTATTTATTTATTTTTATTTTTTATGATGGGATAAAAAAAAGGATTTTGATTTCACTAGCTTTGGGTTTGGTATAAAATCAAGAAAAAACTTTTGAAAATAATAGTTTACACTTGTAGGTATGTTAGGCTCAAAGCTAAAATTGTGGGTCCTGCAAAGATTATAGGTTATGATGTCGGCCTATTGAGAAGAGTGCTCCGGTAATTTCGGTTTGGAAGTTGCTATTCCTCGTAGTCGTAGGTAGACGCAGCATCTCTTGGGACTAAAAAAATTCTCTGCAAGGAAAACAGAATTCCGGGATTACCAGATTCTTCTTGAAAAATAGATGAGAAAAATATATTCTCTTTGAAAAATATTCTTTACTTTTACTCGGACTCTTGAAGAAGGAGAATTGGTGGAAGAAAATGATCAACAACAGAAATCATTGTAGTGTTAGAAAAGAAAGTGAGCGATGATTTAAAAAAAAATAAAAAATAGAAGAGAAATGGCCAAGTGGGTTAAATATTTTTGAGAGAGAAAAAAAAAAAAGTAATACATGATATGTTATTTTCATAGCTCAAAATGGTGTAAATCGATCATTTGTGATTGGTAAAAGTTTATCTATATATTTGTTATGACTAATGTCATATTCATAACTCTTTTTTCACAATATTTTTTATATTTGTTAAAATAATTAATTGTAAGTAATGGACATAAATTTTTTTTATGTAAATCATTATTATTTTTTTCATTCATCACAAACTCAGAATCAATTAGTTCAATAATAATAATTGTTATAACAAGAAAAAATTACTTCAATAATTTTTTTTAAAAATTATGTCTGTTACACTTGTGATTTGTTATTTGTAAAATGAAAAATCAATTAAATATTTGGCTAAACATGTGAGGTGCTAGGCGGGCTCATAAGTCCTAAGAAATAATAAAATATTCATAATTGAAATTAGTATTTGAAATTAAGAAATAGAAAAAAGAATATGCTTCATGTTCGAAATTTTAATGCAATAGACTTTTACTTCTTCTCTTTGTCCGTTCATTTTTGTGGTCAATACAATAGGATTGAATCTATTAACTCCTCCTGGCTCCAAAGTCCAATGACAAGATATTTCAGACAACGCAACCCCAATAAATTAATAATTAGTTTGTGTCGGCTATTTCTTTCACCACATGACTTGAATGAATTCTGGCCATTAATTTGTTACTCTATGAACTAGGTTAATTAAAGAGGGGTGAAGAGCCGAAGCTCAAGCTTTCAAGAAAATTCTATCTCATATTTAAGTATTTATTAGTATTTAATTTGTATCCTTGAAAGTCCAGAACTTTGTAACTTAATTAGTACATCTTTATATGTATAAAGTGTTTGATTTGATATTTTTATTATTATTTTAATGTGGAGGTTTAATTTGAAACTATCCTTTAACTGTGAGTTTAAAATATAATTTACACTTTGTGTGTTTGTGTTTTACAATGATTGTTTTTAAAGAAAGCAAGAGGATGTATAACACATTTTATCCTATTTGTATAATTGTATTAATAATTCTCATATCAAGAACCTTCTACTAATACTTCCTAGTGATTTCAATAGAAATATTCAATATTTGAATCCATATTCCCAACTATCATATTAATTATTCTTACAAATTATGCAACATATGCAAACTAGTAATGAGTTTCTATAATTATGTGCTCATATAATGCCCTACAAGCATGCTTGCTCAAATGATCCTGCATTAGATGTTGGTGGGAGGAAAACCCCAGCAAAAGCGGAATATATTTTCGAAGGAAAAAATGTAAATATACTAATGAAGCTATGAGATTTGAACTTTATGCTCGAATACAATGAGAGCCATGGCGGGGCCACAATACAATTTTTGGTAGACTTAGTAATCACTTGCTAGACACGTTTCATATCTTTGATTTCATTTCACACAAAACAAAGTTTAGACCAAACTCTTTCCTCAGGCGTTTCCTTGAGCGAAATGTAGCTTTCCTTGAAAACAGTTCATGTGTCCAGCTATCGCTTTCTAATAAAAATAGGAAAATGTTAACCAACACCGTATAGCGCCCGTTAAGGATAGGCTACTGAAAGGTTCAATTAATATAAAATTGCTATGAATTGATAAGAGAGGCTAAAAATATGACTGAAGTGATAAATGAGATTTAAAAAGTTAGCTCAATTGATTCCACATCCTATAAAGCTGATAAAAAATCTAATATAAAGTAAAATATTTAATATAAAGCAATTTCTTAACAGACCCTTACGGTGTTTGTTAACACGATTCATAAAATATTAAAAATATAATCCTATCTCTTCATTAAAAAAAAAAAAAAAATTACAAATAATCCCTACTTCCTAGTGGTTATTCTTTGATTGTTGCACAAAAAGGGACCCCTTTAAAAATTATAAGTACCAAGTTATTAATTAGGGTTACATGGGGTTAGAATCTAGCACTTTGAGGTTTTATCTTCTAGACATCCTGGACAATGACAAATTTGTGTAAGAACTAGAGTCATGCTCTTGAAATTGCTTCCTTAAACTCCCTTGGCCAGCCCTTGAATTTTTTTTTTTTTTTTAAATTTTTTATTCCTTGTTTGCATAATCTGTGAGATTTGTGCGTACACATAATTAACTTGCATTGATTGATTACAATCATATGTATCCCTAAAAGCCTTTCACATTAGTTTTAATTTTCTAGATGAATTTTTTTTTAACCACTTTGAAAGAATCTCTTACAACCTATTACATGACGATTTATAAGCCTATTTATACAAATTATTTAAACAAGTCACATAACTTATTAAAAATTTCATGTGATTAAAAGTTCATGTAAATGGTCTTTTCAACATCTATGTGGTAAGTTGGAGGAATTTTCCTCCAAATCGATTTGGGTAAACTTTTTCTTTGTGGCAAAAATTGTCGGTATTGGGCCATATGCTTATGCCCAATAGACATCCATGCAAACAATTTGCTATAAAGAAAACCCTAATTGTAGAGTTTATTGTCTGGAGCTAACTAAGTATACTTTTTTAGACTAGAAAAAGTTGCTCATAAAAGGAGGTGGCTTCCCTCAGCCACCCATTAAGAATAAACCCTAACGTCCATTCTCTTTCTCTTGGTGCTCTTTATATGTTCCATAGTTCTAGGGTCGTATTGAGAAATTTCAATATTTTATCAGCGGACTATTGAAAGTGCTGGTATGTGGGAACCACATGGTTCTTACATACCAATAAGTCCCGAGAGCTCGTAGCGTAGGGGGATCTAGTTCATTACTTGAAATAGTCAAAAGATGACTTGATTCAACATTTTTTGGTTTTACTCATGTGAATTTAAAAGTCTTTGTCAAAACCTAGAGATAATTGTTCATATCTTTATAAATACGACTATAGAGTATAGACGTGTTTATATTTTGAGTGATATTGAAGATATGACAAATTTTATTACATAAAGCTTAGAAATTGAATGTGTCACTAGTCACTAAAAAACAATTCAAATATTCATTTATTAAGTAGTTAAAGTTTGCCAATTACATTCATTTATTACCACATAAATTTGTATGATTTGTGCAATAAAATTTGTAATAACTATAGCATTTTCCTTATTGATTTTCTCTTATAAACCATATTCATATCCGAACAAAAGAAATGGGAAAGGTACGTCTCTCTCAACACTTGATGCCTAATTACTTTTTGCTTCCTTTTATAAGAGAGAGAGAGAGAGAGAGAGAGAGCGAAAAAAGCACTTAGGAGAGCGGGTATTGGTTAACTCTAATGGTTAATTTTATTAATTAAGTAGTTACTCTAATGGTTAACTCTTATCAGGTTAGGCATTTAACAAATCTAGCAGATTAATCTAAGTTGCTTTGAAGCTTCCAAAATTATTTCTTTTTAATGACTTTTTGGCATAAAACCCTAAATATTTGCTCACTCAAATGATTCTAATAGGATATTGGTGGGAGATGTGTAGGAGGCTTTTGTAACGAGTAACAACACATCGACCAAAGTTAGACAGAGTGAGGCCCATGTATTAAACAAATCAATATTATTACTAATGCCTAATCGTAGAGGCGTAGAGGAACTTAGGAATTGTGACCTATTGAGGATATCAGAACTTTAGAATCCAAATTTAGTCATAGTAGCTTTCTCTCATCCACTTTGTGTTTAAAAACATAATATTGTTAGAGACATTATGATGTACAAGCATGCCCATGAACCAATTAATTAATTTAATGTTCATAAAGCTATATAGAGACTCGACTCCAAGCATTCCAAAGGTGAAAAATTTCGGTAATATTTTGCAAATCGATCAGAAAAATTCAAATATAAAGTGAGCAAAAGTGGTTCATGATGTTACAACCAAAAAATCATATTCTTTGAAGTATTAATTAAACATCATGAACCATAAAAAAGACAGTCACATTATGTATCCATTCGCACATATATACTACCGTAATGATACAGAATGAGACTCCATTAACAACTGAAAAGTGAAAATCGTTAGAAACTTACATGTGAAATATCATACTTTATTTAAAGATCCACGAAGCGAGTTGATGGAGTTGAATAACTTGAATTCACCACTAAAAACAAATTAGTATTCTACGTGTAGCTCTCCACATTTCACTCATTTAAAGAAAATCTAAGTTGAATAAAAAAAAGAAAAAAGATATCAATTCCGATTCTTTTTCTTTTCCTATATGTTCTTCACAACCAAACAAAGCAATACTTTTTAGCAAAGAAATCTTCAGGTACACATCGCAAAAGAAAGTATAAAAAAAGACCATTTTGTCTTTGACAGTGCTCATGGTTCTCACTTCTCAGTTCTTACATCATTAGGAAGGAACTGAAATGCTAAGGGAATGACATAACTAAGGTTTCTCACTTTCTCAACTAAATTATGGGAGAGAAACTAGGAAGTACAAACACTTCATTTAGGGTGCTGTACCCATTTTGTATTGGCCGTTTTATGTTATAATTTTTCAGAAATTGTTCATATCATCGTATTGTATTCATATCTGTACCCGTATTTATGTTTATGTCCGTGCTTATTAGGAGAGAAATGGCTACTTAAGTAAACGCCCACACCCACATGCCAACTTAGTTTTTTTATTTTTATAAGTAGGAGCTTTTCCTCACACATTCCGTGTGACTCTTCCTCCACCTTGTGTGGTCTTCTCCACCATCAGTGGGTGGGTTTCTCCTCCACTGTGTGGGTCTTCGCTACCCATTCTCTTTGTGGCCAATCTGTTTTGTCCGTAAATCCCTAAATCTAAATCCCAAATTCCTCAGCCGCGTATCACCATCCACCATCCCATATCTCTCACATTGGTCGCTTATACTGTCATCGGATTCAGTAAGGAAGTGGGTCGACATTTGCATAAATAAAACCCGGTCATTTTGGAGCTTCTCTCTCGCCGTAGGAGCATGTTCCTCTGGAGAGTGGGTTTTCTAGTCTGGGTGGGTTTTGAGATTGTGCTGGTGGCTCTCGGTGGCTTTTCTGCCTGATGCAACTGCTGCTGGTCCATTTGTAGGGCGATTCACCGGCATTTAAGGGTAACTTCTGAATTCTGACTTGTATTTCTCTTTTGCTTATAGGCTCTGAATTTGGGATTATCTCTTGGTTGGTTCTATTTGGATGCTTTGTTTGTTTCCTTGGGCTTTATTACTCCTGGTTGGATTCGTCTTGTATAGACTAGGAATGAAAAATATAGAATGGCCATACTACTGAAAACAATGAATTCCCTTTGTTGGAATTGTCGGGGAATCGGGAACCCCTGGACAGTCTTTGCGCTCCGCGATTATGTGCGGCGCTAGAACCCCAACTTAGTTTTCCTCTCGGAAACTAAATCAAAATGCAGACATATGGAAAAAATAAAATTCAAACTTGGGTTTACAAATGGGTTATGTGTATTGAGTAGGGGCCGAAGTGGAGGGCTTGCTCTTTTTTGGTCCAGTGACACAAAGCTGGAGATTAAGAGCTATTCTAACCATCACATTGATGCGATAATTACAGAGACAGTCACAGGTCTTGTTTGGAGATTCACTGGGTTTTATGGATACCCGGAGACCCACCTCAGGGAAGAATCATGGAAACTCCTCTCGTATCTACATAGTCAATTTAATTTGCCTTGGTTTTGTTGTGGTGATTTTAACGAAATCCTTTCAATGTCTGAAAAAGATGGTGGAGCTCAACGTTCCCAAAATCAAATGGATGGCTTTCGTAGAATTATAAATCACTGTGGTTTTAAGGACCTAGGATATTGTGGCCCAGATTTTACTTGGTGCAACATGAAGGAAGGGAGTAACAGGATTTCGCTTCACCTTGACAGAGCTTTTGCTACTAATGAATGGCTCGGATATTTTAAGGAACCTACTATCCACTATTTGGTTGATTCCACATCCGACCATTGCATTCTTGCCATCTCTGACTCTCCTCCTCCATCTCGAAGAAATAAACGTCGTTTCCATTTCGAAGCTATGTGGGTCAAAAGGGAGGACTGTCATGATGTGATTGAGGAGGCATGGCACTCCGGTACTCTCTCTGCCACTCCTGAAGGGATAGCTTCAAATCTCCAAAGATGTGCAAGCGCATTGGCTAGCTGGAATTAGAATGTAGTAGGCAATATCTCTAAGAAACTAGCCGAGAAAAGAAAAGCTCTTAACTCCATTACAAATGTCGATTGACAAGGCTACAGAGGAGCTGAAATTAATCAGCTTAGAAAGAAAATAAATGACCTTCTAGACAGTGAGGAGATCATTTGGAGACAACGTAGCAAAGTCCATTGGTATAAGGAAGGTGACAGAAATATGAAATTTTTTCACGCCCGTGCTTCGGAGAGGAGGAAGAAGAATTCCATTTTGGGGCTTTGGAATGAGGAGGGTGTTTGGTGTGAAAGTAAGGAAAGCATCACAGCCACTGCCATAGCTTATTTTGAGAAAATCTATACTACATCTTCTCCCGTCGGAATCAATGAAGTCACTAATGCAATCCCTAGGCGTATCACAGATGAAATGAACTCTAAGCTCACCAAAACTTTCACAAGTGAGGAAGTCTTGAAGGCACTTCAGCAACTCCACCCCACCAAAGCACCTGGGCCAGACGGTATGTCCGCGATCTTTTTTCATAATTATTGGGACATTATTGGACCTAGCATTATAAACATGGTTCTAAATGTGTTGAATTCAAATCTTCCCATGACTGAAATAAACAAAACCAACATCTCCCTCATACCAAAAACCAACTAGCCAGCCAGAATGATAGAATTCGGTCCCATTAGTCTCTGTAACACCACCTATAAAATCATTTCAAAGCTCCTTGCCAATAGGTTTAAAGACATTCTCCCAAATATCATATCCGAAAACCAAAGTGCATTTACTCCTAATCGCTTGATCACGGATAATGTTTTTATTGCCTTCGAGTTCATGCATTATCTAAACCATAAAAAAGAAGGTAAAGAAAATTACATGTCTATTAAATTGGACATGAGCAAAGCTTTTGATAGGGTTGAATGGAGCTTTATTAAAGGTGTGATGGAGAAATTGGGTTTTACGGAAAAATGGATTGATACTATTATGAATTGTGTCTTTTCTGTTTCTTATTCAGTGCTTATAAATGGGGAAGTTTGTGGGAACATTTCTCCCTCAAGGGGCATTAGACAGGGGGATCCGCTCTCCCTTTGCCTCTTCCTCCTCCGTGCCGAGGGCTTTTCAGCTCTTATTCATGAAGCTGCTATGAATCAACAAATTAATGGATTTTCCATTTGTAGAGGATGCCCCTTAATTACTCACCTTTTCTTCGCCGATGATAGCCTCTTGTTTTGTAAAGCAAAGGAGCAAGAATGTCATACTCTTGTCAGTATCCTAAACATATACGAAGAGGCTTCAGGGCAGAAAATTAACACTGACAAATCCTCAGTCTTTTTTAGCCCGAACACTTCCCAAGAATTAAGGGATGGCATCCTAAACATCCTCAGCCCAATGCAAGATTCCAGACATAACAAGTATTTGGGGCTGCCTTCCATCATTGGGAAATCCAAAGCTCAGGTGCTCGCTGAAGTTAAAGATAGAGTGGCAAAAAAGCTTGCCGGTTGGAAGGGTAAACTCCTTTTAATTGGTGGGAGAGAGATCCTAATCAAAGCGGTGGCTCAAGTAGTACCTACATACACTATGGGTTGCTTCCAACTCTCCAAAACTCTTTGCCAAGACTTGGAAAGTATGATGATGAGCTTTTGGTGGGGGCAAAAGGACAAAGAGAACAAGATTGCGTGGGTTAGTTGGAGGAAGATGTGTCGTTCTAAACTCCATGGAGGTATGGGCTTCAGAAACATTCAAGCCTTTAACCTTACCATGCTAGCTAAGCAAGGTTGGAGAATTCTCACAAACTCCAACTCTCTTGTGGTCCGGGTTTTCAAAGCAAAATATTTTCCTTTTGATGATATCCTCAATTCCAAAAAAGGGTGTAACCCCTCATATGCTTGGCGGAGCATCCACAATAGTCTTGAGGTTATTAAAAGGGGCACAAGATGGAGGGTTGGCAATGGCCGGCGAATCCATATTTGGGATGATAGATGGTTGCCAACACCATCAACCCACAAGGTGATTTCCCCCCAAGATGGCTATGGAGACTTTCCTTGGGTGTCTTCCCTCATTGACATTGATACTAGATGGTGGAAGATTGATGTGATTAATGCTACTTTTCTGCCCCATGAAGCCAGCACCATCCTTAATATTCCTCTAAACTATAACTTGCCCGAAGATTGTCTTATCTGGATAGGCAACAAGAGGGGTGAGTTTACGGTTAAAAGTGCTTATCATATAGCTTCAAGTATTGTGGATTCTATGGAGGAAGGTGAAAGCACCTCAAGCAGCTCACGGACCCTTTTATGGAAGCGGATATGGCAGCAAAAAGTCCCTTCGAAGATCAAATTTTTTGCTTGGAGGGCTTGTGTCAACGGTCTCCCATCTATGAAAAATCTAAACCATAGAGGTGTTCATTGCTCTAGCTTCTGCCCCCTATGTGATAAAGCCATTGAGACCACAACCCATGCTCTTCTTCATTGCGATCATGCAAAAATGACTTGGGCTTTTTGGAACAATTGTCCTGTGGACCTCTCTTCCTCTTTTAGTGACTTGGTGGATATTGCTTTAGATTTTATTGCAAAAGGCTCCCCGAATGATTTAGAGCTTTTCTTTGCCGTTGCCTGGTCAATTTGGTGGAATCGCAATCAAGCAATCCATGAGGACTCGGGTTCCCCTCCAATCCATGCTTGGGAAATGGTAGGTGGAGTCTTGGCCGAATACAAGGCTACTTGCTCCTGTCCGTGTCTTTCTTAGTCCATCCCTCAGTCCAAGTGGAAAGCTCCACCTACGGGCTTTATCAAAATCAACACTGATGCAGCAGCCTTTGAAGATGGGAGGAAATTGTGCATCGGTGTAGTCATCCGCGATAATATGGGTGAAGTTCTAGCAGCATCAAACAAGGTTCTTCCTGCATCTTTCTCGGCTGAGGTCTCAGAAGCTCTGACGTTGCAAGATGGTGTGCTTCTTGCAGTGGAATTGGAAGTCTCCCACGCTATCTTTGAGTCCGACGCCTTATCCATTATTCTAGCAATTAATGATGGAATCCATGGTGGTGAGCTTGGGCACATAATCAGAAACATCAGAGAATTGACTGCTGTGTTTTCCTGGTGTTCTTTTAAACATCTGAAAAGGGAAGGCAACAGAGTTGCCCATGAGCTTGCAAAGGTGGCTGGGTTTTCTGGTGTATCACAGGTTTGGAAAAGATCTTTTCCAAGTTTTCTTGAGCATCTTCTCGTTGAGGATCTTTGTTTGTAATGCTCAAGCTTCTGCTCTTCTTTATAATACATTTTCTGTTGAATGAAATTCTCTTATTTCCCATAAAAAAAAAAAAAAAAAATCCTGTTATGCAGTATGCACATCCTCACATAGGAGAGAAAGCCCAACAAAATCTCATAAATCCCATATCAATTTGACAATGCATTTAAACCTTATTATCTCTACATTTGAGAAGAAGTTTAAACAGAAGCAAATAAAGAAAAGAAATACAAATCTGAAAAATGTCAATTTTGACAATCCGACAAAAATGAACTAAGGAGGACATTGACATTCACATTATTATGAAAGCATTAAATATTTATTTCCGCTATCCTCCTCAATGTTTCTCGTATTGCCAATCCTCAACAAAGCATGTGCCTCAACTCTCAAGATGTCACGCTGTCTATTTGGTAACCACACAAAACCTAAGAGGCATATCAAAAAGTCCCACCATCTTCTCTAGGTATTACAATTTAACATGCCGACGAGATCTAGTCGGCATGTTAAATTGTAATGCCTTAGATTCCCTAAACAAACCTTAACATTCATATTAGTTTATAACAAAATTAATGTTTATTTTAGAATAAGAATATACTTTTTCTATTCGGCTAACAATTTTTTAAAATACTCATATATGATCTATTCTATATTTTATTTCATTAAAATACCATTTTTTCTTAAATTTTTCCAACCGTTTCTTTATCTTTATATGCAATAATCATTTCTATTTCTTCGCACTCAAGAAGCGTAAAGAAATAATAAAAATATTGTTTTGCATAAGCTATTGTGACTTGTTTGTTTATTTGCATATGCACCGTAGTAAAATCTCATTTTGCATAATTGTTTCATAATCTATATGGGTGATTTTGGGTTTCATTGATTATATTTTGAGTTTATGCTTTTATATATATATATATATATATATATTTTATAAATGAGCTGGAATGAATACTCTAGAATCAAGGGGTGAGTAGTGATGTGAGCTACCATTGTCTAGTTTGGAAGATATTTTTTGAGGAAAGATGAGAATGTACTTAGCAGTATATTACAGCTGTTCTCTTCAAGTATTCTTCCAAAAAATGATGAATAATAGATTCTATCTTTATTCTAAAAAAATGATAAATAATTAGCAAAATGTATAATAATACAAATATATACTGGCCCATTTCTTTTATAAACTCCAAAGTACAGTAGAGAACATCATATTCCTTTTTATTCCATAAATTGTCCCAAATACAGTGCTAATATATTTAAATAAAAGGAAATATAGATAGAGAGATATAAATAGATAGGAGATATAGATAGATAGATATACCACAAAGATGTCAACCTCCAAGATTCGTGTCCAAGTGCCATTATTAGTAAGATCTACTACTGGAAGTGGAACCATTGCTTTGGAATAGAGGAAAAGTACTAATCATAGCAGGATTAACGAATTTAAATCTGTTTCATCAAGAAAGCAAAGTTACCGACAGTTTCCTTCTCTAAATATTGTTCCTCATATCATTGAAATGTCATTCTCATCAACTGTTATCTGACAAACGCATCCATATTAATTGAAATAATTTCATGAAAAGATAACATCAAATATTTCGACTTCAACAATATGTACTTTCTCACTTTTTTTTTTTTTCTTTTTCTTATCTTCACGTCCTTTTCTCCCTCTCAACCACTCCATCGCATCTCTTCCCATTCATATATTTTTTTTATAGCGAAATTACACCAATCTTCAAACCATTAAGGTTTTAAGAATTGACGTTCTCCATTGAGGTTGATTTAAATAAATAAAATATATAAGTTTATGCTCTCATTATGATTCGGGTATGAAATAAAGATTCACACAAGAAAGATGATTACAACAATCTCCTTTTTTTTAACGAACCCTAGCCTCAACCTCAGTCTTGGCAAGACTTTGCTCTACCGTTAAGATAATTCCGCCAACAATGATCGTTGCAAAGCACTGTTGACTATTGAGCAATTCACGTATCATTTAATATAGACAACTTTTGTTTTTAGTTGGATTACACTAGTCTTAAGTCTTAACCTCTAATCGAGCTACGAATACAAGTAGGCAGCAAAGGGGGAGGGGCAGTTAGTCGCTTAGTGTTGTTATCGGTGTAAGTTGTAAGGAGTCTTGGTCTCAAGTCGAGCTGGGGCATCATAATAAATACAACATATAAATCATACTCTCACACATTATGACTTCCCTAACATAATATTATCTTCTTCTTCTTCTTCTTCCATTTTTTTTTTTTTTAATTTTTTAATTTCTACTTAAACCATAAACAAAATGACATTCCTTTCTTAAGGCCTGTGGAGGGATGGTTATTCCCCCTTTAGGTTTTGTATAAATGAGTAGACAACTTAAAAAAAAAAAAAAAAAGAAGGTAGATTCCATTAAGTTAGCTTGAGATTTGGATTAATGCCAACTAGGTCTGAGGCATTTCAAAATTGACAAATTTGATTTCTAAAACTAACTTGGTTCCTTAAAACAGAGAAGAGAAAATAACTAACAAGCCTAATAATGTTTAGAAACTAAGTTGGCTTTAGAGACCAAATTAGTTAATTTTGAAATGTCTTGGACCTTATTAGTATTAGTGCAAACCTGAAATTTACCCCTAAAAAATATTGAATATATTTTGTTAAGGATGTAAGAGTGAGAGAGAATTTAAACTTATTTATTATATATATAAAATCTCAAGAGTGAAAACAGGAATATCATTTCATAAAAATTGAAAGGGAGGTTTTTGTAGTAATTTAACTAAATTTCTTTCTTTCACGCTATTTCAAAAGAGTATGAAACACGTGCGTGGGCGCATGCCGGAGATGACCTCTCTTAGAACACGGGGCGGCAACGCATATAACTTATCTCATTTAACAATTCTTTTTCCATCATCAAATTCTTAAAGAGTGTCTGAAAACTTGAACTTTGGTTGGCATATTTCTTTGCGAGATTCTACAACAAGAGTCTAAACTAATATAAAAGGGAATATATGTATGGACCCACTTAGACCTTGGAATTAGAAATTCTTGAGCATCATGATCTCATGAATATGATGATAGGCTTTAGAATTAGAATGTCAATTTAATTTGAGAAATGGTAAATGCTATTACATACCTATTGTTGCACACAATTGTATACAGACTTTTTGAACTAGAATTGTGACTTGAAGTCAAGATTTCAATGCAAAAACTGCGTATGTGCACAGTTATATGCAACAATTGGCATGAAATTAACATTGCCTTTCAAGAAATCCTGTTGGCTCAAGAAGTGATGCTCGCTCTGTTGTCTTTCTTCCTATTCCTAAGCCACTAAATAATGAAAACAACTGACAGGCAGTCCGTTGAGATTAAAGCATATAAATTTTGGAAAGGAAAAGTAGCTCATATCCGATTGAAGAATTTGTATTGATAATTCTTGAGCACTGATGGAATAACCACAAGATGCAAATGGTGAAGAGAACACTAGTTAGGCCCATATCATATCATATAATTTGACTTTAGAAGTCCATCACATACTCCCAAAGTACAGAGAAATGAAAAGTAATTTTCCTTTCAAACAGAAATGTTGGTTTTTATTATGCCTAAGCTATCTTGGGAGTTTTGGGATGGGTTTGAAACTTACATCTAAAAGGCCTTCATCTATTTTTCTCATTCCCCTTATTTTACTTAACCAAAAAGACAACATTTTTTCTATAGTATTTTTTAGGTACAGATCTTCGGATTTTATTTATTTATTTATTATAGATACAGTTATATTTTTACATAATAAACATTAAAATCAAATAAATTAATAAAAACAAATCAATAAAAACAACCCTGGATAACTTTTTTTACTGTTTATTTTGTTAAAAAAAAAAAGAGTAAAGACCTAAAAAAGGGTTTTAGAAAGATATTATATATTAGTTGATTTAAAAATAAACTAACATAGTAATATCAGAATAAAATTCGAGTACACAAATAAGGTTTTTTTTTTTTTTTTTTTTTTTGAGAAAGAAGTACACAAATAAGTTGATTTGTATTCATAATTACCAAGCTTATTGATCTCGCGACTTTGAATTGATGTGCCAAATGGGACCAATATTAAGAGCATAATTTCTGCTATGGTGACGAGTAAACTGTTTACTTTGAAGCAGCTTTGACTATCTATCTACCTCTGAGTGTGAAATCTAAACTAACCAACAATCAATATACACCCAACAATTGCGCTGTCATTGATGACTCGTGAAATTTTCAATTCTTTTCCTTTAAGATCAACAATTATTATTATTATTATGTTTAAAATTTAATACTAGATAGTCTGCAAGAGCATATAAATTCAAGGTTTGGTGATGAAAATTTGCCACCAAAGGAGTAATGCCAAGGACACTACAACTTTTACTATATGAAACTTATAAACGTGATGTATCACAAATCACCAAAAATACATTTCAAGCATATTAATTAGGTGGTTGAAGTCTACCAATTTACATATATTATCACATCAATTTATAAGTTTTATTTAGTAAAACTTGTATTTTTATCATTTTTCTTAAAAAAAAAAAAAAGAGATGGTTCAAGTTACACTTGGTGTAACTCTTATAAACTTACACATTTTTTACACCGTAGATTTTTAAAAGATCTAACGGTTAAAAAAACATCATTAAATGCTATTGTTTTCCACCTTACTATCTAATTAATACTAGCATTCTCTCTCTCTCTTTCTCTCTCTCCTTATTTATTACTTTCCACTATATAATATTTTCTTCAACACAATCTAACAAAAAAAATTTAAAAATAATCCCATAATCATTGATTTCACAAAACTACCCATAACAAGAGTCAAATGACTTTCAATTTGCTCTTTAAAATAAATAAATAAAGGAACTTATTTATAGTTTGTAAATAATTATTCAATATACTTTGTCCAGACTAAGGATACTTATTTTTATCTCCTTTTTTCAACAATCTACAGGCTTATAAAAATCAACTTAACTTCTTTGGACTTGCATATTATAATATTGCCTAAAATATGTTAGTTCTTCCAAATGAATGAAAATGATCTCAATTCTCTTTGAGATGAATATTAATTTTACATTATTATTCAAATACAATGAAGGAATGTGGCTTCATTCAGTGATGGACTACCTCACAAAGGTAGTGGCATCTCGTATTTCTTCTTGACAACTTTTGATCCATCTGCCAAAGATGCAATGAAAGATGAGAGGTCTTCATTCATTGTCAGCGAGTATCCTCTTGAAACTTGTGGAAAGATAGACCCTGAGAACCTCAGTTGTGCAAGAATTACACTCACAGGAAAGGTGAGTTACAAAATCAGTTTTTATCTAATTTTAATATTTGGATTGCCACATAGCTTGAAGAAAAAAAAAAAAAAAAACTATATATATATATATATATATGAGTGTCAAGACTATGAGTGACTATTTTGTCTGTCTTTCTAGTTTCCAATTTGCTCATATTTCATCCATTCTTATGCTTGAATATGCTTAAATATGTTATCCAACTAATTTAAGTACAAGTGTAGAGACAAGTTTAAGAAATCTACATCAGGTGCCAAAGATCAAAGTTAGCGTCACTAATTGGATAATATATGTGTGTATAAGAAAGAGAACCTTTTTTTTTTTGGTGAGAAAGAAGAAAAAGAACCTTATGTGTGTATAAGAAGATAGAGCTAAATTATTAACATTACGGGATTAATTAGTGATATCAATAGGTGTGTATATATATGCACACTACAGTAAGATGACAACTGAAGTAATATTATTTAAATATTTTAAATCATAGCTTTTTTATTAGATAAATTAAGGATTGCCCATTAGATAATGATAATAGTGGAAAGCAATAAATAAGGAGAGAGAGATTCGCTAGTATTAATTAGGTAGTAAGGTGGAAAACAATAACATTTAATGATGTTTTTTTAACCGTTAGATCTCTTAGAAATCTACGGTGTAAAAAATGTGTAAATTTATAAGAGTTACACTAGGTGTAACTTAAATCCATCTTAAAAAAAAAAAAAAAAAAAAAATGCAAAAGTGCAAACTAAAGAATACAAATTATTGCCAACGGGGGCTTGGCTCAGCTGGGTATGGTTCGTTCGCTTTGCCTAACACGCTCAGGTTCGATTCCCACTACCAGCAGGAGTCTGTTGGTGGACATCATATCCCTAAGCGTGTGTGCTCTGTCCAGGGGTTTAATATAACCATAAACACCCCAATTTTTTTTTCTCAAAAAAAAAAAAAAAAAAAGAATACAAACTACCATTTGAATTGAAATAAATCTAGCAGGCTATAATTGGTTCAAGAGAAAAAGAGTGGTACTCCATAGGGGTGTGTAGCCAACCTGCCAACCTGCCAACCTGCCAAAACTGACCTGACCTAACCCAACCCGCCAGGTTGGGTCGATTTTTAGGGCTTGGTGGGTTGGGTTGGGTTACAAAAATATTTTTGATAGCGGGTTGAGTTGGGTTTGGGTTATAAAATTCCAAACCCGTCAAACCCAACCCGACCCACCTATATATTTAATATATATATTTAAAATATATTATATAACTAATAAATTTTTTAAAATAAATAGCTTTTCCTATCTTAAATAAAAGCCAATTAGTTCACACAAACCCTAGTAAATTACTATTGTTGTTTAGTTATTAGTGTTGTTTGCTTTTAAGAAGTTACATTGATACTAATCTTTTGGTTTTTTTAATACATTTATATTTATATTTTTTTTCTATTCAATTTAATAATAATAATAATAAAAAATTTGTCAAACCAATGGGTTCAACCCGACCCATGTGAGTTGGGTTGGACTTATGTGATGGGTTGGGTTGAATTTTTTTTTACCCACCATGGTGGGTTGGGTCAAAAAATCCCTTTAACTCGACCCATGCACACCCCTAGTACTACTCCATGAGGAATCATTTTAAAAGTATGGTATACCTATAGACTACCATGCATTGATTAATCATGGAAAGTCATTCATTTTAGTGACCCTAAGGAGTCATCCATTTAAGAAAACTCCATGTGTACCCTCACAATAAGCAAATTCAATCACATGAGACAATGAGGAGAAGCCCCCAACACCTTCACTTTACATAATGTATTTACAAAAAATGGTTAAGTGAAAATTAACCTGATGTGGAAATTTACCCAGAGGTTATATACAATTCAGAAAAGGAATATTATAGAAATAGATAAGAGCATCTACTAGTAGTGGAAAATGTCCAAAACCAGCATTGCAAATGGACAGCAAAAACCTGCTTCAAGAATTATCTTTTCTGTATCCAGTAAGTGATAATTCCCACATGACACAGACCTAATTTATCAACTTTGACAGAGTCATTCAGAAAGCCAAGCAAGAAACATGTTTTGCTCGATAAGAGAGAGAGAGAGAGAGAGAGAGAGAGAGTTCAATTGATACAAAAACCTAAGCCACATGTTTTAAACTGGTTCATAACAAATTTAGGCATATGCATTAATCAAAGGATTCAGTATTACTACTCTTTTTGTGAATGATATTATGATTTGAAGAACAAAGGTGTCCAAAATTCTGAATACAACGAATTGCTACGGAGATCTATGCCATATAACAAAGATTGTGTAAGCTTCAGTAACAGTACTATGTCTCTAGGACCTCAAAACACACACACACACATACACAATTAGCAGCATAATAGAACCTCAATTCTACTGGTGGAATCATCTTTGAATCCTACAAAGAGTGGCAAACTAAGATTAGTCCTAGGGGGGGCACTGCCCCTAACACTTCAATCACCAAAAAAATCTTTATTTATCCAAAAACCTAACTAAATTCGTCCAAAAACAAAAAAACTTAACTAACACACACCCTCCCCGTCAACTCTCTCTTGAATACACATATTGCATCATGCTCCCATCTGAACTTTCTTTTGGGTGCAACCCTGAAGGATAAAGGTTTTTGATAGATTAGATAATAGTTATTATAAAGTTATAAACATTTAAAAGAAGATTTCTTTTAATATTATCTTATAAATGACTATCCATACATACATGTAAAAGTAAAATTTTACTATAATACTCTAAATCTCTCACAAATATTAGCTTTGGCTCCCCTCATGATAAATTTCTAGTTTTGCCCCTGCCTACCATGATGAGTAAAAAATTAATTTCTAAATTTAAATAACAAACATTTACAATTAACTTACTATTTATTAATGTAAATAGAATATCATATACAAAGGTTTACAAGTGGAAAACAAATTATAAGAGCAGAATGTAAAGCAAATACCTTCAAATTAAGCTTCTTTTAAAAATGGTAGAGTGTCTTGTTGGTACTGTTTAATGGATTCAATTACTTTTACAGAAAAGGCCTCATCCTCTGGGTAATAAGCGATGGGATCAGATAATAGTGGATTTGAAAGGTTGAGCGCACCTTCAAGCATTGCATGAAGACAATAAGCTGAATATGTAACATTATATCCACCTTCTTGGACAATAAGAAGGCGACTGCCGGTATGCCTATTTGCCAAACTACGAACTATCTGCCCAATCTCTCGATAACCATTCATCGTCAAGCATTGCCTTCCATTTGGATCAAACTAAATCACATGTAATAACTGTATAAGAAACTCCATCTTTATCAACATTAACAATTGATCCCTTATAATTTACATGAAAAGATTTTAAGAATCCACAAAAATAGAACAGATAATTAAGCATTGCTTCATGACTAACTTCATTGACCAATGTCTCCACTCTTCCCCATATTTAAGACAAAAAACTTATCTCTATAGATGATTTTCCTCTGCCCATAATGCAATAATCATTTTACCAACAATGCCAAGTTAAAAGTACCTGACTTCCTTACCCCGAATGTCAATTTTTAAATGGAGAACAAGTTGTGTCAGTCCAAAAGGTGGAGCTTAAATTCAATCCCCCTCCCAAATATATATATAAAGGTGAACTCTTTACTCTCTACGTTGCTGGCACCCTCAAGCATATAGAAAATTAATTTCTCTTTGTTCAGACCTTACAAGATGGCTTTGAACGCTAGTGTTGGCTACAAGTGAGAGCTTAGACTTTGGATTTTGGACTATCAGCTTGCCCTTGTATCTTGCGACTATTTCCGTTTTTTTGGTAAATCCCTTTTTTTCTTTTTGACTTACCCAAAACATGATATATTTTTTATTGGACAAAGTTTAGTTATAAAATTAATTATAGCCTAAAGCTACAACTTTACACAATATCTTTTTATTGGAGGTGAATTTTGCCAAATTCACCATTGGATTACATCTTCTTTTTATATCCCCATGTTTGCAAAAGAAAATTAAAGATCAATAGCTTTGTCATCGATAAATTGTTTAAATTGCAAGTTTTTGTAGTTTAAAATTATGCATAAAATATAATCTTATAGATCATATAGTAAACATATCCGATTGTCACACAATTTGACATATGTATTAAAAGCATAAAGAACATGCAATCCAACGGTTAGATTTTCAAAATATAGAGTAATGTTAATGATATTGAGTAAGGTTGTAGCCTAATTTTGTAGCTAAACTTTGTCATTTTTTATTTATTTATTTTGATTTGTAAGTTATATATGAACTTATTGGGTCTTCAATCTACAATCTCAACATCCACCTAGTTCTTATGGGGAATTGCCAATTGAGTTGAAGCTTGTTAGGAACCCGGTGGTTTTTAATGGGGATGGATAAGAATTGTAGGAGAATTAATGGGAATTGTAGGGAAATTGACTTAATTTGAGATAGTCATCCTCCATAGAGAAATATTAAGAGAGAGAAAGAGAGAGAAAGGAAATATACTAAGCAATGAGTTGGTTTATTCTTCAATGATAAAAAATGTGATTACAAGTAGGTATTTGTAGAACCATAAAACTATTCTATTGGCTCACATGGCTTTATCCTAATGGACCTAATATTCCCCATGTGTATTAATAATTCCAACATGTGTTAAATGTGATTAACATGCTTGGAATTGTAACTAACTAACCAACTAAATGCAAAATTACAACAATTATTATCTATATACCTATGGGGTTCCTAACAAAGCTCATTGGCAAGCAAGTTATGTGTGATCTCTTTATCACAATGAACCAAAGCTATTTGTTCATTTATTAATTCTTTCAAACATCCTGTCTTCTTCTTCAGCTGAGTTCTAGCATAACAGCTTCTCTTGTTTCATCTTAAGAAATGATAAATAGATACAGCAAATGAGGACCCAATGTAGTCACTATTGAATTAAGAAAATCCTGATTCATCTCATTTTTTTCCTTGAGTTCACTACAACGAGAGAATAGATTCATCCAATTTATTTGTGTTGAAAGAAGGGATTTACTTCAAACTTAAGTTTTTTCCCAGCCACAAAATGAAGGACAGATATAAACTCATTCCTGATCTGAAGTGCCTATTAGGAATGGTCTGATACAGTACAGTACAATAGGAGACAAGGGAATGCAAAGGGAGGGATGTTAAAAGGGTGCCTGCACCTAAAAGCAATGATTCACTTGCACTGCCCCCTTGTCCATAGGGGCCTATTGCATAAAACTGAAACAACTCCTCCTAGATTGCAGCCTCTTTCTCTCTCTTTTTACCGGTAGTGAGGGACAGACTCACTCATACAGCCAGCAGGGAGGGTAGCACTACTGCGAAAGACTACCTAGAAAAAATGTTGCAGGCGTGAAGCGTGGTGGGCCTTGGCTGGGAAAGCATAGCATAGGGAGGAAAGTGAGCTTGGCTGGTGGAAGATCTAGGGGAGGCTGAGTCATTTGATGGAAATCAAAGGCTTTATCCCTATAGAGAAGGAGGCCCTTTAAAGTAAAGGAAGTGCTCCAAGGAATGTAAGTGAAGTACATAACCAAGAAACTGGGTATAAATTTTCTTGAGCAGATATATTTGAATGATCTGGATAGTTGGTTTTCTTAAATTTCTTCAAATGTGCTTCTTATCCTTAGAATTATTCCTTTGTAAAGCTAAATAAAAGTAATAACGAATAATATTTATTTGACTCAACAGTCTTCATGAGAAGACACCTGAAGACTGAATTCCACTGCATAGAAACATTGGGGTCAGACATTAATAAAAGAAAGAAAGAAACACTGGGGTCCAAAGCTTAACTTTAGAGATAGTCCAAAGTCCTGATTTTAGTCAAATATATACAAAACCCAGCAAATTGCAAAACCAAGTAGACCAAACGATAGCACATTTTTCATCATATATCCACCATTCAGTCTCCTTTTAGAGATCTTTAAAATTATGTCATGATCCTTAGCTTGTTATTACATTCATATTCTACCTTAAAAGAAAAAGGACATTTATTGTTTTTTAAGTTCAACTTAGGTGTCACTTTCTCCTTCAATTATCTCCATCAAAGAATCGGGTGTATTCAATTTCCTGTATGACTGTATCCTAATCACTTTAGCACTTCCAATATCCTTTTTTAACAGTCTAATTCCATAAAATCCCATGGATCATGTTTTCTGAATGCTCTAATCATATATAGGTTTTATGCCAAATCTCAATTAAACATGAACAGATGAAAATCAATTCTGAGCATATGTCTTCAATAAAATTCACTAAATATTGGAATTCAGAGAGAGAAGCAGAGAAAGAGAGAACTTACAGCACTTGAATCTTGGCCAACAACCCAAACTATCATATCAGGCTCAAACTTTTCAACTGCTGGAAGGACCAACTCGGTCATGGCATACACATACCCCCTATCACCAGTGCCATTTGGTAGAGGTATATTCATATTATACCCAAACCCTTCTCCTTCACCAACTTCATCAACAGATCCATTCTGCGGATGAGACGGACCCCAAGTCCCATGATTCATATGAAGGGAGATGGTAAGAACTTTATTTGACCTATAGAACCCCTCTGCTGTTCCATTGCCATAATGAACATCAATGTCAATAACTGCAACCTTTTGACACCCAGAATCCAAAGCCAACTGAACAGCAAGACCCGCATTGTTAAGGAAGCAGTACCCGTCAGCTTGAGTAGGCTGAGCATGGTGACCCGGAGGCCTAACCAATGCATACGCAATTTTGCCACAGCCATCGAGTATATGCTTCATTGCTGATAGAGTAGTACCAGCAGCAAGAAGTGCGGCATCCCATGATCCAGGGTTCAAGAATGTTCCGGTACAAAGCATCTTTCCTCCATTCCTATCTGCTTCAATTAGTTCATTTATGTATTCTGGAAAATCAACAAATTTGAAATAATATCAGACTCTGATGTAACTCATGCAAGCAAACTTAAGACAGGTTGTTACATTCAAAATAATCCCTCCCCCAATATTTCCTTCCATACATTATTTGATTTGCAACAAATTATAGGGAAAGTATAGAAAATTGGGAGTTAATCAGTCCCACAGCTTCTAAAATTCTAACACATTACAACATTTTAAGCTTCATTGCACAGAATAGAATTTTGACTGAAATCCCATTTCAGTATAATCAGGAAATCATCCCTTGCACTTGAGGGAAATCAAATTCCAAGTAAACAAAAACAGAACAGGAATTCAACTCCAAAAACCCCATCTCCATGCCACTCTTCCAAGTTTACTAATGAATCAAACATGCCATTCAAAAAACATCATCTTTTTTTGCTTTAAACCGAAAAACAAAACCGACCCAGATTCAGTTTGAAGGCACACTATCTTAATAACAAATAAAAAGAAACAAACTGAAACCGGCGGATATGTACCTTGAGTGTGGAAGGAGAGCAACTGAGGGACGAGAGCAGGTGTGCCAGGATGCCAAGAGATGTAAGGAGAGATGGGGCCCCGTTTGAGAATGGAAAGCATGTTCTTGACCCTGTCTGAGTTCTCTGGGTGCTTTTCTAAGACGTCAAGAAACCCAGGATCCATGCCACTGTCGAAAACGCCTGTGCCAGTTTCGTGTTTAAGCATCCCCTCGTGCCAGAACACGTCTATGGGGTCCATTGGAGTTGGAGAAGTAGGCATGATAGAATTGGAAGGTATTATTGTTAGAGTTGTCAGTTTGGGAGGGAGTAGTATTAGAATTTAGAGGATTTTGGAACCTCCTTCGGTTCTTTCTGCCGTGCTCTCTCTGACTCTGATGAGGGTGACAATACAAACTACACTCAACACTACAGTACTCTACTTTTTTTTTTTTTTTTGGTTGTTGTTCGTACTCTACACTTGTTGCGGTACGATGAGGATGAGTGGATGATAAGGCAACCTTTAGATTTCATGACTGGCAAGCAGTGGCTTGGTGATGGTCCCATTTCGCCTCTTCGGCCCATCTAAAACACAGCCCCAAATCATATAGATTTGGGTTGGCTGGTAAAGCTTATTTTAAACCCATGGGCCATGGCTTTTCCTCAAACTTCTCTTATATGACAATTTAAAGCCATCTTACCGTTTGGATAAGAAAACTTCTTACCTGCCTTAGCAGACGGGTTTTATTCATCCCGCAGAGCAAATGGGGTGGGGATAGAGTTTAACATTTTCCCACATAGGCACATACTCACTCGAACCAATCTTTCTATATTTAAACAATTAAAAAAAATATTTTATAGGTTTAAAAAAAAAATTATATATATATATATATATATGTGTGTGTACAGCTTTCAAACTTTAAAATTTTTATTTTTATTTTATAAATGTTGTATACTTCTATTATTGAATATATTTTTATGTTTTAAGATTTAAATTGTTTATATATTTTTAAATTGTTGTATTGTTATGTATGAATTATTTTTGTATTTCTTAATACTTGAATTGTTGTATTGATATGCTTTGAGAAGATTTTGTAATGTTATAACTTTTTTTTTAAAATGTTTTAATTTAATGTATTCAAAATAAGCTTTTACTAAATCATATATAAATATATGTGTATTAAACTTGAGTGTGGCGGGTTGGATATCCACTAAAACAGGGTAGGAAAAAAACCTGCCCTAAAGCGGGATTGGGGATTAGAAAACCCACCCCATACCGTGTTGCCACTCCTACTCTTGTTGATTGGCAAGCAGTGGCATTTCGGTGATGGCCGGTCCCATTTCGCCTCTTTGGCCCATCTAAAACTTTTACTGCCAAACAAATCATATAGATAAACCGGTTGGGTTGGGTTGCCACTCCTACTCTTGTTGATTGGCAAGTAGTGGCATGGTGATGGTCCCATTTCGCCTCTTTGGCCCATCTAAAACACTGCCACAAATCATATAGATATTGGGTTGGGCCTTGGGTGGTGACCTTTGTTGGGTTAAAATGAATTGACCCATTGCAATTAATTAATTAATTAACCAAGTTAATTAAGATCAAATTTCATGCAATAGCGTGGTAGAACAAACAAATCACCAATTATACTAAATGCAGCGGAAAATAAATTTGACACGGGTGAATGGGAAAAACCACAGAGACAAAACTCCATCGGGTAATTTTAAGGTCACCACTCCCAAAAATCTACTATTATCAATCACAAACGATTACAAGTATAAGGAATCTTACCAAACCCTTTAGCCTATCCTGAAATACCAACCTACAGTTGAACTCTTACCCTAATACCCAATTGGACTTGTATTATAGCAGCAATCTTTTCATTCAATACACGAATCTCAGTACGTGACTAAGCAATGATGCACGGATCCTAGTACGTGACTAACTCCTTTGTATGAATCCCAGTACGTGACTAACTCCACAATAATCCTTTGATTGATGTAGTTGATTTGCAACAACTTCACATAGAAACATCAATAAGATCTTCAATGATGGTGTGAGAGACTTTGCTTGGTTACAAAACCCAAAAGGCGTACAAGAAAAGCAACAAAAACTCTTTCTTCTGTATGAGGAGGTTAGAGTTTCAAAAAGAAAACCTTATGAAACTCTCTAGGGTTAGGTTTTTCTTTTTCCACCTCCTTGTTTAAATAGGAGCTCAATGGGCTCTCCTATTCCAAATAGGTATACATAAACCTTGGGCTTTCCTAATCCAATAAAGATTATACAAACCCATAAACAAATAGCCTTTTAGAATAAAAATGTTGCTGGCTATAGTCTGAATCCCGTAAGCTCGATAGATGAGACATGTGTCGAGCTTTAATGAATCTTGACATATCGTTGTCGAGGAGGTATTGAGACCAACAGATTGCACTTTTCTTGAGCAGTTCTTGAGTAATCTTCATGTCTTCAATGTAACCACTTGTAACGATCATCTTGAACTTATTTAGATTTACCTAAATACAAGTAAAATGCGTTTTGTTAAAGGATATGCCAATTACATAAAAATATGTCCCTTACAACTTTGATTTTAAACCCATGGCCTTTTCACAAACTTCTCTTATATGACAATTTAAACCCATCTCGTGGTATTTGTTTTACACGCTCTTAACGGATGGGTTTTATCCGTCCCATGTGGCAAATGGGGTGGGGATGGGGTTAACATTTTTCCTCATACACACTTGCACACATCTCGTTTATATTTAAACAATTAAAAAAAAAAACATTTATATAGGTTATATATATGTGTGTGTGTTGGGGGGGGGGGGGGTGCGTGCTTTTAGCTTTCATACATTAATTTTTTTTAAATGTTTTTTGATGTTGTATACTTGTATTATTGAATATGTTTTTATGTTTTAAGATTTAAGTTGTTTATATATTTTAATTGTTGTATTATTATGTATGAATTATTTTTGTGGCGTGTACAAGGTTAATGGGCTGTTTACCATGCTATGCTCACAATCTATTTGTTGTTGTGTGGGTTATGGATATCCTACAACGGGAAGTTCCTAGAAATGCAATTCTTCTACCTTATTGACAATTCTCTAGTGATTCCCAAGTAAGCTCTCTCCTTTCTTAGTTTTTCTCTCTCTCTTTCTGATATCTCACTAAAAAATGTCCAACATCCTTCTCTTTCCTCTTCCCCTTTATTTATAGGCTTGCTTAGTGGGTTTGTCATGCTTGCATAGAGTGGCTTTTTGTGCAAGTGGGGCCACTTTGTGATTATTCCTAACAAAAAGGGGGGTCCCACTTTGGGAATGGGTATGTCAGTTTTAGAACTCACGATCGACGCTGGATAGTTCTTGGTAGGCGATCTCTCTTAAGGCATTACTGAGATACATTAAAGACAGGTTCTGAGCAACACTAAACCTTGAGATTATAATAGTTCCTGGATTATCCTTGGGTCGAATAGTATGGGTCGGGCCAATGGTATGACCCACATGCGATCCATGGCCCGTGGGCCCACAGCTAATGTGCTGGTGGATCCATTCACCGTATAATAGCCCCCCTTGATTCCTTCCCCATCTTTTAGGGATGGAATCGAGGTTTCACATTTAATGATCAGTTATTTTCTAATCATATCAACTCTAGCCATTAATTGCAGACAAAACAACCTGTGTCTTTGGCACACGGGGCAACAGGTTGTTATATCAAACGACCATCATTACTTGATGGTTCATATACCGAGGCCACGAGTGTCACGCCCCAAGCCTAATTGGGTCCAAAGCATGAGAAAAGGACCACAATATTGTGAACTCTCCACAATATAAGTCAGAGCTCTATGAGACATTTGCAAACAATACAAATTACGAATCATGTCTCCAAATATATATGAAATTCCAAAACTCCAAATGGATCAATATCAAATCACAATCCTTCCTAAGATAGGCAACCTCAACGGCAGAATCTAGGCCTACCATGCCCAAGGCTAACGAACCTCAAGAGCCCAACCTCTAATAGAATTAGCTACGGCCTCCATAAATTTAGTAAGTTGAGTCACCAACCAATCATAGCATAAATCTCTCAATTAGCATAATGCTCCAATCACCACCAATAAAACAAGCTCCATGCTTGAGGTATAGCAAATTTATCTGAAAATTTGTTGGAGAGTGGGATGAGCTAGTAGCATAATTAATGGGGGGTGGGGGAAATGCAAGTTTCATGATAATGAGTATTTTATAAAACGTATTATAATTTGGGAATTTCCATTTAGATCATGCAAATCCTTTTTTTCTTAATAAAATGACAAGAATAGTTCAAAGAATGTAGCACCAAGCTTTCTCAAAATATTTCAACATGAAACTACATACTATTTGCAATGAGCTATCAAAACACCCTTTCAAAACCTGAAAATCCAACCCAAGGCCACATGACAAGCCGCCATAAAGACGTTAGGTATGCCACAAAGACATCAAGTTATGCCACAAAAACATCAATCCGCCACAAAGACGGGGTGTCAAGATACTAATGTCACAGAGACTACGACATTTGGCTGGGTAATCACATGTCACGGCCCAATGGTAAAAACATGAAGGGCTCACAGTTTACATGAAATTAGAACACGGTTCAATTTTAAGTAGTTTCACAAAAACCTTTGAAATACCCCATATATTCACAAGGTCCTCAAATTTTCCAAAATCATTTTGTGTCAATAACATTTTCTATCAATTTCCCAAATAGCACAAGTCAAGATAAAACATCTTTAGAATTTGCAAATAATGCAATAAATCCATAAAATCCATTCCCAATAATTTTATCAAAGATGCTCATCTCTTCCGTACTAACAGATCATGCATTTCCCCATATGCAATATTAAACATGATGTGCTTTTCATATATAATCATATATAACATGGTCACAACACAATACTTTTTAAGAAAATATAGTTTCACAAATAATTTTCCAAAATATGTTTGACCCAAAAACAAAGTTTATGCAATGTGGTTATTTTCCAAAAATCCCATTAAAAAGCTACTTACCTCAGCAGTCCAATCCAAATTTACCTCAATCGGGCATCACATTCAACAAATCAAGTTACTAGTTCTATCACCAAGTACCTTGGAACCTAGAAACACAAGTATCAAGCCTATTAATAACAAGGCCTACTACAAAATTACACTATCAAATTTGTCTCCATAAATCATAAAGGATTCCCTTAAAAATCAAACCTAAGGCCCTAAAGCCTAGCTTGACCATCCCAAGACAAGTACCCCTACCCAAATGGGAACCAAAAAGACATACAAGAAACTCATAAGACTACAACACTACCAAACAACCAAAGCCTTTAATTTCCCTTTTGCAAACAATATGCATTTACCAACTTGATACAACGTATGTCGCTACCAAACTATGATAAAATTAGCCAAAGTAAAACATTTGTCAAAGAAAGCATATATGAACTTACAAGCTAAACCACACAACAAAAGCTTAGAGTAAATTCCTTAAAGTCTTAGCATCCTAATCACACTTTCAGATAACTTCCAACAGGTCAGCCATTTTTATAAAATTCGTTTGGTCCACTTAGTATTATCCAAAATGCTTGAAATTAAATAGGGAGAAGCCTTTATATATCTAGTATGTACCACCAAAAATTAAGCTCAAAGTGATTTTTCTATAATTTATTAAAAATCACATAATGCTGCTTACTCAAATCTGTCAGGGACAGATTTACAGTCCCAAGAGAAAATCACTATAATTTTAGTACTATTCCAAAAGTTTTGAGACTTGATTAACCTTAAAGTTTCATGTGTTAACACACATAAACAACTAGGATTACAACTCATAACCTAATATAACAATCATTACAAGTCAAGAATTTCAATCCTATAACTCATATAGGCAATTTATCAAACACTTGGTAAGCAAAAGACACATGCTCACATTACTTGCACAAATATTTAGTTAATACCAAAATCACAACCACATATGCCAAAGACATTTCAAAATGCAAGGAAACCCTCTTTCAAAAAATTAACCCCAATCTCCCATATAAATCAAAATCCCAAATGATTTCTCAAGAAACCCAACTCACATGGTTGCCAAACAATAAATCCATATCACCCCATTAAATTAAAACCTCCAATCAGGTCTTAAATGTCCCAACAAAGAGCAATCTTAACAATATAGGATAGTAGGGGTTTGCAGAAAACCCACTGACCCACCAAACCCGACCCAACCCAACTTGACCCGCCGGGTTGGGTCGGTTTTTAAGGCTTGGTGGGTTGGGTTGGGTTACAAAAAAAAATTTTATGGTGATTTGGGTTGGGTTTGGGTCATAAAATTACAAACCCGCCAAACCCAACCCGACCCATCCATATTTAATATATATTTAAAATATATTTTTATATTTAATAATTTTTTTTAAATCAATTGTAGGGCACTTTTATATATATATATATATATTTAAATATATATTATATATTTAATAATTAAAAAAAAAAACAATTGTAGAGCAGCATTTCCTCAGTTTCTCCTACTAATACTAATTTAATATATATAAAATATATTATATAATTAATAAAATTTTTTAAATAGCCAGTTCTTCCTATCCTATATAAAAGCCAATTAGTTCACACAAATCCTAATAAATTACTATTGTTGTTTAGTCATTAATGTTGTTTGCCTTTAAGGAGTTACATTGATACTAATCTTTAAGTTTTTTTAATATTTTAATATTTTTTTTCTACTCAATTTAATAATAATAATAAAAAAATTTCAAACCTATGGGTTCAACCCGACCCATGTGGGTTGGGTTGGGTTGGATTTTTTTTGACCCACCATGGTGGGTTGGGTCAAAAAATCCCCTCAACCCGACCCAACCCGACCCATGCACACCCCTATAGGATAGAAACCCAAAGATATTAGAAGGTGGGTCATGGAGATTTTACCTTACATTCATGTTGGGAGAAGTCAAACCATGGAGAAGAGTTTGATGACCAAAATTTTAGAAGCTAACTTAGAGACCAAGAGGGAGGAGAGATTTGGGAGAGAGAGGTAGAGGGATTTGTGTGTTTGTTTTTGTGTTTGAGTGTGAAAGAAGAAGAGCAATCGGTCAAGAGGGAGAGAGATATTTGTGAGGATGTGTGGTTGAGAATGAGTGGGTAGGTGGGAGTGTCACATGTGGGTATAAAAATCTGACCCCTCTTTTTGTGTGTGTGTGTGTGTGAGGGGGGGGGGGATAGGTAAAGGTTGGGGTGTTACAACACGTGTAACGGTTACAGAAGGGGAATTAATTATTTTCCCTCCAAAAATTCACTCAATGCTCCCCAAGATTCCCCCTCTATAAATACTACTCATTTCCATACTTTGTTTCCTTCTCTCAATCTCTATTTCCTCACTCCTTTGAGCAACCTCCCTTTTTCCCGAGACCACTCTCCTTAGCGCGTTACTGTAAGTTCTCTACTCCCTGTTCTCTTTTTTCAAGTTTTCTTCAAATTTTGTTATACATACAAATGGATTTTGCACATCTTCTTAGAACTGAGGCTGCCTTAGCAACCTTTAGGGCTAGGTTCGATATCCTTTTAAACGTAGATATAGAGTTCTGCCTTGAAGGAAACATAGAGAATGATAGACGTCCTCGGGTAGTGTTTTTTTCTTTAATGGCTATTTTAGAAGGTGGGTTAGATTTCCCGTGGACCCCTTATTACTTAGAACACTTAGTTTTTATGACCTTTGCCTCGACCAACTGCCATCGAATTTCTATAGAGTGGTGAGTTGTGTGAGTCGACTTAATAACTTGTATAGGCTTAGGACTCAACCACCACGACATCAATTTCTTGTACAACATTTGTGGTGGCTCAAGGATGGGTTACTACCTACAATTTTGAGACACTGTTGTCCAGTTAATATCGTGCCTCCCTGACTCTAATAAGAATTTGGTTGGAGAGTACGATAAAGTGAGCGGGAACTGGCTTGCTGGCAAGCACACTTGTCTAACCTCACCTCGAGACATTGGTCGATATTCCCTTTCCTTTTCATTTTTTGTACTACTCGGAATTACTCTCCTAATTTTGACTGAGGATTTTCCCTTTAATTTCGTTATTTTACCGCAAAACTTTGTGATCTTTTTAAATTCCTTTCTAACGAAGTGTATTTTCTTCTACTGTGCAGCTACTAAATGTTTTAGGCCTGATCTTAGCACTGTGCATTCCCGAGACTTGAACTTTGTACTATGCTCGAAGATATTCGTGCACTAAATGGTCAGCTAAGAGCATCACACCTTATCCTTCGTTACGTTCCTTCATACACTAGCTACCAAGATCCAGGGTAGGCTCTTACCGTTGGTAGCCCCCTGCTTTCGTACGTTGACGTTTTTCTCCCAGGTTTCCTTCTGAGAGTTCTTTCTCTTGGTGAAGCTTGGAGAATAGGTCCTCATCGGATAAGAGAGGGTTCTTTGCTCCCTGTCAGGAACAATTCTGCTGATAGAGTATTCCACGGCAAAGTCGATCACATTCTAGTTGAGGAGCCAGCTGCCGAAGAACTTATGGTTGAAGAACTAGGCTTTGAAGAATCTAACTCTGAGATGGTTGTAAGGCGAAGGATGATCATCGATCGCTTCATCCGCAGGGGCTAAGCTTTCGATGGACAATTAGCTCCCCAACAGCCACAACAACATACTCCCCCACCTTCTCCTCATAATCGCAAGAGGCCAAAGGATTCCTTTGATCCAACTGAGCAACCTACTGACCCATCCTTTGGTCCAATGCTGGTCTCGACTGCCGTACCCTTAATCACTCAGGATCCTTCCCCTGAAACAAGGCTCATTGAGATGGTCGGCTCCAAATTGCATCTTTATTTGTATCTCCCTCCCAAGGTTAGCAGAGTGTCTTTATGTTGGGAGACAGCCCTCTCTTAACTGATTCCTCTATTAGGAATTGGTCCAAAGGGCAAGGGGGCCGGATTGCAGATAGTCTTAGGTAGGTACTTCTACTGCCCGATGACCTATAATACTTCTCGGACAGTAGTGATGAGGCCATCTCCCTCAGGCTGAAATGACACACCATCGCGGTAAACCTTAATTTTTTTTTTAATTTTAATTTTATTATTATTTATGTACTCTTTGCATTTTCCCCTTTGACCTGACCTCTCCTTTTTTATCCTTATTGTCCTATTAGGCTGCACAGATGACTCATATCCTTGAAGGCTAGCTCAAGGGTGCTATGGAAGAAGCAGATAAGGAGAAAGCCTTAAAGGAGGTGTCCGAGTCTACCTTTCGAGAGCAAACTGCTGAATTAGCTATTGCCAAGCAACAATCTGTAGAAGTTGAGAGAGCTCGTGTGGCTACCAAGAAGAGAGTGGCAGACTTAGAGGGTAAATTGGGTGAAGTAGAGGTCAAGCTCCCTCAAGCTGAGAGTGTCATCTCAGTTTGGGATAAGGAAATAGCTGATTTGAAGGTTGCTGTGACACAAAGTGAGCAAAAGTTCTACAACATGGGCATCACTGATGCCGAGAACTCCAGTGAGGCTGTTATGTTTGAATCTCGGCACTATGGATTTAGGGAGGGGTGGATAGTAGTTGTGAATGCTCTTCATCTCCCTGAGAACTCTCCTTTCAGGGATCCTTAGAAAATACCTCTACCCAAACCTCCCCCTCGTCCTTTTGTCCAGACCTAGGCCTCGATTGAAGAGGAAGACAGCCCCAACATGAGGAGTTGGTTGAGGAGATTGATTCTCACACCATAATAATCGATCTCGACAACATGACCACCCTTGATGTCGCTGAAATGCTGCTGAAGGTCAAGAGCTGCCGACCTCTTTTCCTGATCCAAGCCCCTTAGTGACCGAAGATATTGCTATTGCTCCCACCGACTACGCCCAAGATCCAAATACTTAAAACATCATTTATTTATGTATTCTCACTTTTATTTATTATATATTTCTCTTCTTCAAATTATGTAAGAACTTATTGATGCTCTCTTATTTGTTATTTAATTTTGTATCTTGTTTAGTTGTAAAGTATTGGGTAAAATTATTAAGTCCTTTCGGTGGACTAAACACCATTTCATTTATGAACTCTTGTGTTTGTTTTATTTATACTCTACTATTTTACTTTTATTTTCCTTTGCATACTAGCCTCGTGCTACTTTTATCCTTCCTCTTATGCTCTTTTATATAAGTATTGCTCATACTTTAAGATAGTGTAATCCAAGTCCCATGCAACTTGTTGGTAATGATTCCCTCCGAGGTTCACATAAACTTGGATTAGTACAAACCGAGGACAAGCTCTTGGCCTTAGTTTATTTTAATACTTCCACCTCGTCGATGGTCAGAGTTTCCATCCTTGAATCAGTCGATAAGTTTCCACCTAGTGGGCGACCGGGGTTAGGCCTGATAGGCCACAAACTAAATGACCCCTTGTGATAGAAATTAATTAATTAATTAGCCAAGTTATTAATTAATCAATTTATCATGCAAACGCGTGGTAGCACAAACAAATCACTAATAAACTAAATATGCAGTGGAAAATAAATAACACGGTGATTTGTTTACGAATGGGGAAAACCTAATGGCAAAAAACTCCACCTGGTGATTTTCAGGTCACCACTCACGAAACTCCACTATTATCAGAACAAGCGGTTACAAGTAAAGGAATCCAAGTACCTTACCGACCTACAGTTGAACCCTTACCCCAATACCCAATTGGACTTGTTCTGTAGTGATAGTTCCCCTTTCAGATGCACGACTCCCAGTACGTGACTAACTAATTGCGCGGATCCCAATACGTGACTACAATCATCAACTAAGAAGGTTGTTGGTTGCAAAGTTCTTCAGTTCATCCACATGATGAAGATCAAGAAGATGCTTGGTCACAAAACCCTACGGTGCACATACACAGCAACTTCTTCAAGAGAAAGAGATGAACTAGGGCAAGAACTTCGTCTCCGGTCAGAATTTGCTTGAATAGAGTTTGCTCAAAGCTTGTGCAACTTATGAACTGTTTGATGGCCCTTAAACTGATCATTTTATATGTCTAGGGTTAGGAAAAAAAGAAAGCCCAAATACAAATTAACGGATCCCAAGAAAATCATATTGGAATTTTGAAAATCTTAAATCTCGATAGATAGAAGGTGTCGAGAAGGTGTCGAGCAGGTGTCGAGCACACCGAATGTAGAACAGCTTCCTTAAGCTCGATAGATGCAGCTGTCAAGCCAGCTGTCGAGCTTTAATGATTTTGCACAATGAACTTGTTTTCTTGAACAGACTTGAAGGCTTCAATACTTGATCTTGAAACAAGGTTTCTTGAAATATTTAAAGACATCCTAAATCTACCCAAATACAAGTAAAGTGCGTTTTGTCAAAGGATAAGCCAATTACATAAAAGAATGACATATGTTCCTAACAAGTGAAACATATATGTCCTAACAATCTCCCCCTTTTGCAATCCGTGACAAAACCATAACAAACAAATAAATATATGAGAGAAGTCATAAATCACTCAACTCATATTCACTTGTTGAATACAATAAAATCTATCCTAACACAAACTCTTGAAAAATTTTACAAGAAGAAAGTTTATGGTAAGTAGACTTTGACAACCTGTATTTCTGAAACACTTTAAATAAAACTCATTAAGGCATCTTTGTGTGAGACAAAAATAATAGATTGCATACAAGTATAAGAAACATATGTATAAAGGGAGAAAAGAAACAACACATGAAGGGGTAAGTGAAAGAAAACATACATCAATATAAAGAAATGAATAAGTACAATGTATGTCTATAAATGGTTACAAGATCTCATGTACAAGAGTAATGTATCTAAAAAGAAAGAAAAGAAAAGATACATACTATCCTCACTACATCCCTCAAAATGTATCAACACTCCCCCTAACAAAATGGTCCTATATTAACTCTCCCCCTAAGATAGACTACTCTCATACCAAAACTACTTCCCCTTTTTGTCACGAATGACAAAAGGTAAGAGTGTCAAGTAGGCATCTCATCGGTAGAGCTAGCATCTCGATCAGCATCATCCAAAACATCATCGTCATCACCATCATCATCATCCTCATCCTCAGAATCAAAAGCCACGGAAGAAGGTGGTGAAGGAGTAGCCTTAGGAGCAAAACCACCTATGGACGCTTGTCACCGTGCAATATGACCGACACGAATGTTCACCTGATACAACTCTGTAGAGAGTGTATCTAAGCGAGCATTTATGTGCTGCAGCTGCGCCATGATGTCTCCTAAAGACACATCGCCTGAAGAAGAAGGAGAAGTCGATGTGGATGGAGCAGAACAGGATGGAGTTGAACGGGAGGAAGGAGCTGCTAAATCCGACTGCCGCGATCGAAGCTGGGCCTCGTTACATTTAACGGTAGCGTAATCTATGGCACACATAATGGTAAAATGGTTGGAAGAGGGAAAAGGAATGGAAAAATGGCGTAAGATCCTCGTGATAGCGGAAGGAAAGATGAGCTTATCATAGAATGCCGAATCTAGATGAACATCTATAATAGACAAAATGAAATGAGAAGGGAAATCTATGGTAAAATGCTCAAGAAGCGATAACAAAAATCGAGCACGAGGCTCTGTGATAGAGTTATAGTGAGAGAAGGGATGCAAAACAAAAGTCATCACCATGTTCATGAATCTAGGACCTTTAGCAAAAGGTTGACATGGTGTAAAAAGACGCTCACCCCAAGCAGTAGGGCACTCACAAAAAGCAGACATGAGCTCATCCCGGGACACAGTCCTCAGACGCTCACAACTAGGATAGTCAGGAAACTTTATCCTAGGGACCCGAAGCACATCCGCAACAAGCTGCGGTGTGATAGGAATGTACCTCGAATGCGAGTGAAGAAAAGAGGTACTGAATGATCAATCCCGTGCATGTTGGAGTAGAACTCCTGGATAAGCACGAGAGGACAGGTGACCAGGACGTCACACAGTGACTCCCATCCCCTACTGTGAATGACAGAAGGAAGGTCGGTGTCGGCAAAGTCCGTCAAAATGACTTGGCGTTCCGAATGAATGCCTCATCTAGAAAAGTTCTTCGAAAATGCCTTAAAGGCATCATCATCACAGAACCGAATATGAGATAGAGTAGGATCAGACGATGAAGAAGCACCGGAATGAAGAGGATTCCGGGCTGGAATGGATTTACGCTTAGGTGCCATAGACACGACTAACGTAAACTAACAAAGAGGGAGAGAAAGAATGACAATCAGAAAAGTCCCAAGCAGTTTCAAATATATCAAGTATATTGAAAAGAAGTACTTATGCATGGGAAATGCATGAATATGTGACATGCAAAAAAAATTGCATCATGGGCTCAGCTCAATCCAAACTTATCAGCACACAACATATAACACACATCTAAATGTATGACAATATCATTATAATGCTAATGTGATGCAATGTATGAGATTTTAAATACATTTAAGTGAAAACCCATTCCAAAATTTCAATGAAAGCTCATCAATTTTGAAAAACCCCAAAATTTTTCGAAAACCCCAAAACCTAGGTTTCAAAACATGAAATGCATGAAGGAGAAAGGATTAGAAGCTTACCAAGTAAAAAGAAACTTGAAAAAGCTTGAAGAATCCTTGAGGAATAAGTTTGGACTGAGATGAGACTGTTTTGGGAGAGAAAACAGAGAAGTATCGAGAGAGAGATCGAAGAAAATGATTTCCGGATCGCGTAGAGGCCTTATATAGAGCAGCCAGTAAATCTCGACAGATGCAGGTATCGAGAGGTATCGAGGGATCTGTCGAGGAGGTGTCGAGAAAATGCTTGTCGACAGCTGAGGTGTCGAGGAGGTATCAAGGAACAACACATCAGAATCTAGAACAGAATCTCAATCGATCCACCAGGTGTCGAGAAGCTATCGAGGATACAGACCTAATCTCGATCGATCCACCAGGTATCGAGGTGCAAGTGAGATTGCGATAAGAAAAAGTGTAGGAAGCTCGATAGATAGATAGCTAGCTATCGAGGAGGTGTCGAGCCAGCTTTTAAAAGTAGTTTTTCGAGATGTGAAAAACACAGACATGAATGCAATCTAACATGCAACTCAACTAATGATCCAATCAACATATTAAGCTTTCAAAATCATCTCTCAAATAAAATTTAAGCACATGGATCTTCAAAAACACACACACACACACTAAACAAGTCTAACCAATTTTATATTTAAAAAACAAGTCAAGACAGCTTAGTGAGCATACATGAATACATGTAAAACCTCGTGATGGCCAAATCACATCGTACCTGCACATATATCAAGAATAGCAAAGAATATTGCGTGTTGTGTGTGAAGAATATCGCAAGATTGCATAAGTGTATGCATGTTATGACAATTTGAGATATGAGAAAATCACTTTAACTCACACACAATCATAACTGCTTGATGGGGACTATCACCTTTGAGGTACATCCTATAACTCTCACATCTCCTAGAATACATGCTTAATCATATTTAAAGCATTTTTGATTTTTTTGCTTTTGAGTTTTCTTTGCATATTTTTCTTTTAAGCATATCATGCATGAGCTTATCAGAGAAAGAAAAGAATTACCCAATGATATTTGACATTCCAATTTTGCTATGCCTAAGCCCACAAATGTCATTGACACTACACTTTTGCTATGCCGAAGCATACAGGTGTCATATTATGATTGGCGGGTAACAGTGGTGAGATGGTTATTTATGCCTTTCTCTCAGAATTTTTTAGTCCTTCTTGTCGAAAAGAGTGATATAAGTATTAAGTTTAAGAGACAACTTACTTGCTTAGTTGTGCATAGAGATGCTCATCTAAGCTACAAATGATACAAAGTTTAGAAAACTTTGTTTCAATGGCCATCCAAGGTACACAAGTACCAAAGTACACAAAACACACACTGTTTTTGTATTTTTCTGATTTTTTAATTTTTTTTTATATGAAAAACAAAACAAGCAAAAACTGAAAAATAACCAAACAAAAACATGTTAAACAACCAAAGCATAAAAACTAGATTGACTCAAAACATAAAATCAAAACACCTAAGTAATGCACACACAAAAACAAGAAGAGAGAGAGAGAAAAGTGACAGAATCACTTGGAGCCCTTTTCCTTCCACACTTTGGAAGAACCTTTCCGTCTAGCAAACCCTTGAATTGGTAGTGAAGGGGAAGAATTAAAACCATTCAAGTTCGAAAGGAACATGAGGGCTTTGAGAAGATCTCCAAGGGGAGCAAGAGAGGATTGAAGTTGATTCTGGTTCCTAGATGCTATCATGCTGTTGCTTTGTTGAGTGGCAAGCCACTTGTAGCAATTTGGTTGAGTATGACCGGCAGCTCCACAATGATGACAGAGATGCTGCTTCTTTTGTTTAGGCTTTTGAGAGTTAGCCTTCTTAGCCCTAGGGTTTTTAACATCTTTCTTCTTAAACTTAGGGGGTGCTCCTAAGATAGATTTACCCTTGTCTATGTTCTTACTAACTAATTCAATTTTAATCTCATTGTTCTCAGTTTTAACATTATTAGCAGGAGGAACAAAAACTGTAGTACTAGAAGAAGCAGTATTAGAGGAAGAAAGACCATACCCTAAGCCTGTTCGATCTGAAACAAATTTTTGAATGCTTAGCATCTCATCCAGCTTTGTGCTTGAAGTCCTTTCCAGTTGAGCTCTGACTTGACATAACTTTGCTTCACGCTTCTTGGTCTTCTCAGCCAAGAAATTGTTTTCAAATCTTAGCGCCCCAATAGTTTGATTAGCCTCATCAAACTTTGTGGAAAGCTCCTCACGGTCAAGTTCCACATCACTGAGCTTCTTGGTGGTTAGCCTATACAATTTCTCATGCTTCTCAGAAAGCTTGTACAGTTTCTCATAGGTTGTATGGATGTCATCTTGATCATCCATCTTCTCAAATTTGGATTCCACCAATTCCTCTTCTTCAACCACATCTTCAACAATCCCATTAGTAGGATTGACAGTGGCCGTGAAGGCATTTAAGATTCCGTCATCCTCATTGTCGGAATCATCCTTAGGCTCAGTGTCGCTCAAGATAACAGCAAGTGCCTTGCTCATCCCAATGCTCTTGAGGTATGTAAGACATTCATGCTTCATGTGACCAAAGCCTTGACACCCAAAGCACTTAGGTCCTGAGGGAATAGTGTACTGACCACCTTCCTTAGCATCCTTCTTCCCTTTGTCTTGGCCTTTAAACTGAGAAGAACTGGATTGCCTGCAGTCCTTGTCAAAACCCTTTCCATTGAACTACCTGGTAATGTAGGACTTCATCTTGGAATCTTCATCATCAGAAGATTCATCTATTTCACTACTCTTGGCCTTCAGTGCCATACTCTTGCTTTTACCCGACTTGCCTATTCTTGTCAACCCTAGCTCGTAGGTCTGCAAGTTTCTAACCAGCTTAGTCAGAGGAATCTTGTCAATATCCTTTGATTCCTCTATTGCAGTAATTTTAGCATGAAATTTCTTGGGCAGAGATCTGAGCACTTTCCTCACAATCTTGGGTTTAGGAATAGTTTCCCCAAGATTGAAGGCTGAGTTCACTATGTCCTTTAGCTTGGCATAGAACTCATCTCCTCCTCCATCTTTATCTTTTCAAAGCTTGTAGTGAACCTCTAAAGCTTTGAGTCCTTGACAGCCTTGGTACCCTCATAGGTTGTCTGGAGAATGGTCCAAGCCTCCTTGGCAGTTTCAGTTGAGGATATCTTCTTGAACTCCTCATTGGTGACTGCACTGAACAATGCATTCAATGCTCTGCTGTTGAAGTTTACTGCCTTAATCTTGGCATCATCCCAGCCGGCTGGCGCTTCTGTAGGCTTAGTCCAGCCTATCTCCACAGCTTGCCACACTTTCTCATCTAAAGACTGTAAGAAAGCTCTCATGCGTACTTTCCAGTATGCATAGTTAGTGCCATCAAGTAAAGGAGGTATGATTAATGAATGTCCTCTATCCATGACAAACAGGGGTCAATGGATCAACACAGCAAAGATTAAACCCTAATCAGAGTGTGCCTACTCTGATACCACTTGATAGGCCACAAACTGAATGACCCCTTGTAATATAAATTAATTAAGTAATTAGCCAAGTCATTAATTAATCAATTTATCATGCAAACACGTGGTAGCATAAACAAATCACCAATAAACTAAATATGCAGCGAAAAATAAATAACACGGTGATTTGTTTACGAATGAGGAAAACCTAACGGCAAAAAACCCCTACCAGGTGATTTTCAAGTCACCACTCCTGAAACTCCACTATTATCATAACAAGCGGTTACAAGTAAAGGAATCCAAGTACCTTACCAACCTACAATTGAACCCTTACCCCAATACCTAATTGGACTTGTTTTGTAGTGACAGTTCCCCTTTCAGATGCATGACTTCCAGTACGTGACTAACCAATTGCGCGGATCCCAGTACGCGACTTCAATCACCAACTAAGAAAGGTGTTGGTTGCAAAGTTCTTCAGTTCATCCACATGATGAAGATCAAGAAGATGCTTGGTCACAAAACCCTATGGTGCACATACACAGCAACTTCTTCAAGAGAAAGAGATGAACTAGGGTAAGAACTTCATCTCCGATCACAGTTTGCTTGAATAGAGTTTGCTCAAAACTTGTGAACTATTTGACGGCCCTTAAACTGATCCTTTTATATGTCTAGGGTTAGGAGAAAAGAAAGCCCAAAGATAAATTCACGGATCCCAAGAAAATCAGATTGGAATTCTTAAAATCTTAAATCTCGACAGATAGAAGGTGTCGAGAAGCTGTCGAGTAGGTGTCGAGCACACCGAATGTAGAACAGCTTCCTTAAGTTCGATAGATGCAGCTGTTGAGCCAGCTATCGAGCTTTAATGATTTTGCACAATGAACTTGTTTTCTTGAACAGACTTGAAGGTTTCAATACTTGATCTTGAAACAAGGTTTCTTGAAGTATTTAAAAACATCCTAAATCTACCCAAATATAAGTAAAATGCGTTTTGTCAAAGGATAAGCCAATTACATAAAAGAATGACATATGTTTCTAACAAGTGAAACACATATCTCCTAACAAGGCCGAGGCTAGACTTCTATCCTTAGAGAAATTTGATAAGGTTTCTACCTAGTCGTTGACCAGGGTCAGGCCAAAGTTAGGCTTCTATTCTTAGAGCAATTCAAAGTAGAGGCAAATCATAATATATGAAGACATGATATTATAGATGTACAAATGGTTGATGATACTCCAATGCTGGGTAAATTACATAACAAGCACTTCTTCATGTCTATCATGCTTAATGATACTATCTTTTCAAATTTTGCACGTTCCAAGGTCAAGGGAGTGGTCTTTCTTCCATATCTTCCAAGTAGTAAGCACCAGCCCTAGCTATTGCAGTAACTTTGTACGGTCCTTTCCAGTTCGGAGCCAGCTTTCCCGCGTTCAGATCCTTAGTAATTTCCACCACTCTACGCAGCACTAAGTCTCTTGCACCAAACTCCCTTGCTCTCACATTCTTATCATACCTTTGGGCCATCTTCTGTTAATAATCTGCCAGCCGAATAGTAGGCCATCTCTTGGCGCTCTTCCAATAAATCCAACTGTTCCATCATTAACTCATCGTTACTGTCCGGAGAAAAACTTGAGACCCTCATGCTGGACATGCTTATCTCCACGGGGATTACTGCCTCAGTCCCATAGGTCATGGAATAAGGAGTTTCATAGGTAGATCTTCGCGGAGTCATTCGGTAAGCCTACAGTACGTTCGACAATTCTTCAGTCCACTTACCCTTTGCTCCCTCCAACCTTTTCTTCAACCCACTCACAATTGCCTTGTTCGTCGCCCCGGCTTGGCCATTACTCTAAGGGTATGCTGGGGTTGAGTATCTATTCTTGATCCTAAGGTCACTACAATACTTCAGAAAAGCTTTGCTATCAAATTGTAATCTGTTATTTGATACCAATGATTTCGGTACCTTGAACCTTGTAACTATGTTTTTCCATGATAGGCCAAGAATGTATTGACATTTTCTGATGAATTAATTAATTAATTAGCCAAATTTATTGATTAATCAAATTAATATGAAAAATACGTGGTAGCACAAACAAATCACCAATTAACTAAAGTGCAATGGAAATTAAATGATATAGGTGATTTGTTTACGAATGGGGAAAACCTACACCGCAAAAACCTCACCGGGTGATTTTAAGGTCACCATTCTCGAGAATCCACTATTATCAAAATAAGTGGTTACAAGTAAAGGAATCCTAGTACCTTATACCAACCTATAGTTGAACCCTTACCCTAATACTCAATTGGACTTATTCTGTAGTGACAATCTCTCTTTTCAATCCACGGCTCTCAGTACGTGACTAACCAATAGATGCGCGGATCCCAGTATGTGACTTAATCACCAACTTGAGAAAGATGTTGGCTGCAAAGTTCTTCAGTTCATCACACGATGAAGATTAAGAAGCTCCTTGGTCACAAAACCCTACGGTGTACAAACACAGCAACTTCTTTAAGAGAAAGATGAACTAGGGCAAATGTCTTCGGTTCACAATATGCTTGTGAAAAACTTTTACATTGAGTTGCATCCACTGTAACGGCCCTTAAAATAATCCTTATATATGTTTAGGGTTGTGAGAAAAAAAGGCCTAAACATATACCCATGGATTTGATGAAAATCAGCTCTAAAAAACTGAGTTTCATAAACCTCGATAGATAGCTATCTATCGAGCTAGCTATCGAGCCATGGGTTGAAACAGCTTTAAACCTCGATAGATGCTAGCTGTCGAGTTTTAAAATCCAGCACTTCTTCACTTGATTCTTGGACAGACTTGCATGACTTTAACACTTGAACTTGAAACCTTGTTTCTTGAAGTATTATACTCATCCTAGATCTACCCAATTACAAGTAAAGTGCGTTTCGTCAAAGGATTGACAAATTACATAAAATAGTGACGTATGTTCCTAACATTGAATCACATATATCCTAACAATCTCCTCCTTTGGCAATCCATGACAAAATCACAACAAACAAATGAAAATATAAGAGAAGTCATAAATCACTCAACTCATATTCACTTATTGAATACAATAAAATCTATCCTAACACAAACTCTTGAAAAACTTTGCAAGAAGAGAGTTTATGGCAAGTAGACTTTAACAACCTATATTTCTGAAACACTTTAAACAAAACTCATCACGGCATCTTAGTGTGAAACATAAATAATAGATTGCATACAATAAATATGAAACATGTGTATAAAGGAAGAAAAGAAACAACACATGGAGAGATAGGTGAAATAACACACATCAATATATATATATATATATATATATTTATATAAACCAAATATAAGTACAATATATGTCAAATGGCCACAAGACCAATATACAAGAGAAATAATGTATCTAAAATAGAAAGAAAAGAAAAGATACAAAAATCCTCACTACATCCCTTATGCACACTCCCCCTATCTCCTATACTAACCCTCCCCCTATAAGTATGATTACTCTCATCTCAAAACTACTCCCCCTTTTTATCACGAGTGACAAAGGGGTAAGTACATCAAGTAGACATCTCATCATCACTAGGCGAGCCAGCATCATCATCCTCATCAGCGTCATCACTGTCGGAGCCATCGTCACTCTCATCCTCAGAAGCCGATGGAGATGGAGAGGAAGCCACAGTGAAACCACCCATAACAGCTTGTTGTCACGTGATACAACCAACATGGGTGTTCACCTAACACAACTCTTCGCTGAGAGTGTCAAGGCGAGCATCCATTTACACAAGCTGTGCCATGATGGCCTCAAGTGTAACTCCACCCTCTGAAGACGAAGGAGCGGAGGCGGATGAAGCGGTAGAAGCTAGAGGAGCTGCCATTTTTGTTTGGGGTTGCCTCGGTCGAAGCTATGTTGCACTCCATCAAACGGTAGCTGCATCTATGGCACACATGAAAGTGAAGTGGGGAGACTCAGGATAGGAGACAGAGAAATGGGGAAGGAGCCGTGTGATAGCTGAAGGAAAAATGAGCTTATCAAGGGTCCTTATAGACATCTATAAGAGAGAGTATGAAGTGAGTAGGGAAGTCAATAGAAAGATACTTAATGGGGGATAACAAAAAGCGAGCACGAGGCTCTGTGATAGTGTTATAGTGTGACAAAAGATGAAGAATAAATGTCATCACCATATTAAGGAATCTCGGACCTTTTGCAAAGGCAGAGCAAGGGTTGTTTTGACGCTCACCCCAAGATGATTGTGTCTCACAAAAGAGAGACACGAATTCGTCTTTGGACACTGTCCTTAGACACTTATAGCCAGGGTAGTCAGGATGCGCTACCTTGGGAACATGTAGCACCTCGGATATAATATCCGGAGTAACTACCATGCGTATACGCCGAATGTCCTCTCCTGATCCTCGACGGCTAGTGCAATCTAGTGATAACCCTGGAAAGCATCCAAGAAGCTCATCCTTGGATGACCTTATGTTGCATTAACTAACTGATCAATCTTCAGGACAGGGAAGGGATCCTTAGGACATGCTTGGTTGAGATCGTTGAAATTGACATAAACCTGCCACTTGCCGTTCTTCTTTTTAACCACCACGATGTTTGATCATCATTTTGGGAAAAATACCTCCCTGATAGCCCTAGCCTACTTTAATCTTGCTACTTCCTCCTTCACGGTCTCAACATGTTGCTTGGCTGACCTCCTTGGCTTCTGCTTCTTGGGAAGGAACAACAGATCCATATTTAGTTTGTGAGTAATGAACTTAGGGTCCACACCGGGAACCTCGTACGGGCTCCAAGAAAACACATCTAAATTTTGTATTAGAGTTAGCAATACGGCCACTTGATCTTCTTGATACATACTCTTGCCGACTTGGAAATATTTATTTTCATTGGGAAGCATCCTGACCTTGATTAGATCCTCGGCACTATCAACCCCCCCGCCCTTCACAGGCTCCTGTAATTGCTATAATAGGTCCTGCTCGGTTGGCTCCTTCTGCTTGATCTCATGATTGATAGCTATTACTAAACATTGTCTTGCAACTTGTTGATCTCCCCTTACTATGGCAATTCCACCTTCAGTATGAAATTTCACCTTCACATGCAAGGTAGACGGCACGACTCCCATAGCGTGGATCCACGGTCCCCAGAGAATCGCAATGTAAGATGAGAAGGCATTTACTACAATAAAGTTCACCACCACCTCCTTTCCTTCAATATTACCATGTAATGAAATCTGTCCCTTAGGGAGTACCACCTTTCCGTCAAATCCTACCAAGGGTGTGTTATACTTAGATAGGTCCTTGGGCTTTAATCCTAACCCCTTATGAAGATCAAGGTACATCACTTCAGCCCCACTTCCTTGGTCTACTAACACTGTTTTCACTACAAAACCCCAAATTCTAGAGGTGATTATGAGGGCATCATCATGCGGCTGGGTCGTTCTTTCCAAATTTTCATCTCTGAATTCAATCGGCTCCCTACTCAATTTCAGCCTCTTTCCTGGCCGATCATTGTCCTCAGCATCCTTTACCGAAGTCACATTTAAGGTCCCTTTACGTAGACTCAAAGTCATGCCAATTAAAGCCGCATGTATATCCTCTATAACCCCCAATGGCGGTGGGAGTGTGTTCCCTCATTTCCTTGAGGTCTGCCCTGCTGTACTACCTTCTGGTGCAGCTATGAACTCCTTCAAACCTAGCTTTCACAAGTAGTTCTAAATGATCCTTGAATACCTTGCACTGCTCGGTTGTGTGCCCCTTTTCCTGGTGATATGTACAATATTAATTCTGATTTCTCCTTGTTGGGTCACCCCCCATCTTACTTGGCCATCAAAAATATGATTCATTTTTAATCCTTTCCAAAATATTTTGAACGGGTTTTTTGAATGTTACATTGATCTCCTTGGTTTGGGTATTAGGCTCCTGAATTCTAATTTCTCTCCTTGGTCTTGACTGAAAACCCCCGGGCCATGAATCCTTTACATAATGTGAAGTGGCAGGGGCCTTACCCTTACTTTGTTGCTGGTCATCTTCCAGCCTGTTGTACTCTTCAATTTGTCTCTTAAGTTGATGAATACTTTCAGGAGGTTGCATGGTTAACAAATCTCTCAGCTCAGAATCTTGGGAAAGTCCTAACCTAAAAGTACTGGTGGCCACATTCTCATTACCTCACCCGATTTCATTATACAACTCCTAATATCAGTTGGCATAATTTCGAAGAGTTTCTCCCGCACCCATCTTCATGGACAGTAATATATCAATGGGCTGGGGTACTCGACTACAAGTAATGAATTGAGCCCTGAACTCCTGAATTAGCTCCTCAAAGTTGTGGATTGATCCCTTCTTCAACTCATTAAACCACCTTAAAACTGTAGGCCAGAGATTGGAAGGAAATACCTTGCATATAAGTGAATCATTCTGACTATGAAGCGGCATCATCTGGATGTAGTGGCTGACATGTTTGACAGGGTCCGTCTTATCGTTATACAAGATGAATGGTGGGAAGTTAAAATGCCTCGGCATTTAAGTAAGCCCAAATTTGTCAGAAATTGGCGACTGAGTGGCTCTCTGTAGTGCCTGATTTATTGCGTCCATTACAGCGTTGTGACGCCCATATCCGTTGGGTGAGTTTGGGTGTCGCTCGATGATCTTGCTCGATCTTTCTCTTGATCGACGGAAACTACTTTGATGAGAGGACTCTTTTCTGCTTTCTCCTGTGTAGTTAGAATCATCAGGAGATTCGTCATGGTTCCCTCTCCTACGTCTTCCCCATACTTCTAACTCCAACTCTCTGACCAGCCTGCGTAGACGCTTCATCTCCTGATTCCTTCCTTTATGGATCACTTGCTTGGGGATGTAAGATGCTGATCTATACCCCTGCGAAGAACCTTCCCCCGAATCCAGCCTTACTACTTGCTCTTCGTCCATGTGATCCTGGTCCCTTCTTTATTCTCTTTCACTCCTTCTCAAGCCCCGAGATGAGCCCTTAGAATGACTACCCGTAGAACTCGTCGAATGCCGTTCTTCCATGTTTAAAGGTAGTAGATTTTGCCTGGACCTTTAGCTGAGTAGGAGATTCCCACAGACGGTGCCAATTGTGTTGTGTATAGCTCGGTTAATGGAATGTTTACTAGGTTGTACTCACAATCCATTTGTTGTTGTATGGGTTATGGATATCCTACAACGGGAAGTTCCTAGAAACACAATTCTTCTACCTTATTGACAATTCCCTAGTGATTCCTTAGTAAGCTCTCTCCTTTTCTTAGTTTTTTCTCTCTCTTTTTGATATCTTACTCAAAACTATCTAACCCCCTTCTTCTTCCTCTTCCCCTCTATTTATAGGCTGGCTTAGTAGGTTTGTCATGATTGCATAGAGTGGCTTTTTGTGCAAGTGGTGCTTCTTTGTGATTATTCTTGACAAAAAGGGGGTCCTACTTTAGGAACGGGTATGTCAATTTTAGAACTCGTGACTGACACTGGATAGTGCTTGGTAGGCGATCTCCCCTAAGGCATTATTGAGATACATTAGAGACAGGCTCCGAGCAACATTGAACCCCAAGATTATAATAGTTCCTGAGTTATCCTTGGGCCGAACAGTATGGGTTGGGCCAATGGTATGGCCCACATGTGATCCACGGCCTGTGGGCCCACAGCTAATGAGCTGGTGGATTCGTTCACTGTAATTTTTTTTTTTTTTTTTTTTTTTTTTTTTTTTTTAATACTTGAATTGTTGTATTGTTATGATTTGAGAAGATTTTCTAATGTTAGAAATTTTTTTCAATGTTTTATGTGTTTTAATTTAATGTTTTCAAAATAAGCTGTTAATAAATTATACACACACGCACACACACACACATTGGCTAGCCATGATTGCAAGATGTCACTTCATGTAGTCGTTACTCACCTCATCATTTTTATGGTTAGAACCATTTTTTTTAAAGAACATTTAAGATTCAACCATTCCCTTTTTTTTTTCTTCATCTAAGATTTAGCTGAGAACGTATATGCCACATTCGTAATATGCAACATATCACTCACAACACTTGAAATCCACTAGTGTAGGGGTGGAGAATAGAAAACTCGCCCCATACCCATCCTATTGCCACTTCTACTCTTAACTCCTAAGAAAACGAGGATAATTACAACTTACTCACCCGTGGTTAAATCCAATTTCATACTGGCTAGCCGTGGTTGCAAAATGTCACTATATGCAGTCATTACTCACTTCATCATTTTTACTGTTAAAACCTTTAAAAAATAAAAAATAAAAAGAACATTTAAGATTCAACCATTCCTTTTTTTTTTTTAATTTTTTTTTTATTAAAGATTTTAATTTCATATAAGCTAGATTTAGTCGAGAAGGTATATGCCACATCCGCAATATGCAACATATCACTCGCAATACTTGAACCCCACTAGAGTGGAGGTTGCGAATAGAAAACCCATCCTATGCTCGTCCCATTGCCTCTCACATAAACTCTCAAACAAGATAATATAAAGATTAATCTCACAATATATTATTTTTTACCCATTTTCCCCTCCTAAATAGGTCGTAATAGTTTGGCCCTATTACAATTTATACTTTGTTTGCTTTGGTAAAAAACCTTTATTTTTTTTTTTTTAGTGTCTGGCATGGTGAAAAATATAAGTCAATGGAAAATGTAAGCGTGGTCACCAAGTTGCAATAACTAAATTTGACAACTAAAATTTGAAGTAAAATGAAATCATTAGTTTTTCATTTACGTTCACAAATTTGGCATTTTATGGACAAATTAAAAACTTATGCCATTGGTTTATATAGATAATTAGCTCTATCACATTTTTGTTGTTGGGTTCTAAGACTTTAGGTTTAAATTTATTAGAACTTTAATTTGTAATGTTGGCAAACCATGATCAAAACGTTTAGTCTTGTTTTAGACTTGCTCAAAGTATGTTTAAGTGTAAAGTTGGAATCGAGTGTACTGTAGGATTTACTGTGTAAATTTGCCTCGCTTAATCGATCGAATATTAGACTTGATCGATTGAAGCTCGTGCAGATTGTTTTTCTGCAGAATTTTCCAACTCGGTCCAAGCTCGTATGACGTGTAGGGTTTTATGTTTTGTCTTAAGTATAAAAGGAAAAACCTTAGCCACATTTTGTTGTTGTTGAAGTTGTTGTTTATGCTGTGTATGTGAATCTCTTGTGAGATCTAGAGGTGTTTGCCTTCACATATACTTAGGGTTATGAAGAATCAAGATTTATGTCAAGAGCTTGATGATCATTCAGTTGTTGCATCAAGAACTTAAAGATACACAAACGGGAGTGCTTGTACTTGCTGTGAATCCAAGAAAGAAGTAGTTCGTGGATTCGGAGCTGTCACGTGGTCGTGGTAGTAAGTTTCCTACTCGAGGTAGCAATAGGATATTAGTGGTCTAAGTCGCTATTGTGTAAACTTCAATTCTTTCATGGTGAATTTGTTTTACCTTGAGGATAGCTAGGGTAAGTCCTCCCCAGGTTTTTTACCGGTTTGGTTTTCCTGAGTTATCATATCGTTGTGTTCTTTATTTTCCGCATTGTTCAATGATATGATTTATATGTGTTAACCTAGACTTGCATAATTTACCTAAGTTAATCACTTGGCTAAATAACTAGGTTAATCTGGTTGCGTTTAAGGGGTCTAAAAATGTACAAGTGGTATTAAAGCAGGTTAGCTCTAGTGTTTAGATCCTTTGATCTAAGAGTTGATTCTTGACTCCTGTTGTCAAGGATACTTGGAAGTTCTTATTGCTAATTTTTCAATTTCTCAACTTTTGGATTATGTCTCTTGTTGCTTTTGTTAAGCATTTCCTTGAGCATCTTGGTATAATTACATGTGATAATAACTATTTGTGTTATACTGCTTTAACCGCCTTAAAGGCATGTGATTCTTGTCTTTGGTATTTGGATAGTGGTTGTTCCAGGCATATGACAGGAAATAAAGCTTTATTCAAGACACTCTTTGAAGGAAAAATTGGGACAGTCATGTTTGGAGATGGAAGCAAATCTGTGATCAGAGGCATTGGAACTGTAGACATTCTAGGGTTGCCAGTCTTTGAAGATGTCTGGTGTGTTGATGGATTGAAGGCTAATTTACTCAGCATCAGTTAGATTTGTGACAATGGATTAAATGTTCTCTTCACCAAGTATGAATGAGAGATACTTGATGGAAGAGGTGATTGCATGTGTATTGGTGTTAGGACAGCTGAGAATTGTTATGGTATAACTCCAAGTATAAGCAACAAGTGTTTTAGTGCAAAGATCAATCAAGTAGACTTATGGCATCAACGGTTGGGACATGCAAGTCATAAGAAATTAGAGAAGATTTCCAAGTGTGATGCAATTATTGGTTTGCCCAAGTTTGAAAAGATAGAAAAGTGCATATGTGGACCATGTCAGATGGGTAAACAAGTGAAGTCCAAATATCCATCTGTGACTGAAGTTCAAACTTCAAGACCTCTAGAGTTGTTGCACATTGATCTCATGGGTCCTACTAGAGTTTAGAGTTTAGGTGGAAAGAAGTATATTCTAGTTGTTGTGGATGATTTCATTAGATATACTTGGGTTGTGCTTTTAAGAGATAAAGTTGAGGCTCCTGAAAAGATGATAGACCTGTGCAAGAAATTGCAAGTTGAGAAAGGAACTGTAATAGACAGAATTAGAAGTGATCATGGAAGGGAATTTGAAAACACAAAGCTGGCTACCTTCTACAATGATTAAGGTACACATTAAGAGTTCTCTTCACCCAAGACACCACAACAGAATGGAATAGTGGAACGGAAGAATAGGGTTGTTCAAGAGATGGCTCGTGTCATGCTACATAATAAAAAGTTGTCCAAGTCCTTCTGGGGAGAGGCAGTTAACACTGCTTGTCATAAAATTAATCGGGTGTATTTCAGACTTGATTCCAAGAAAACTTCGTATGAGCTCTGGAGAGGAAAGAAGCCCATTGTCAAATACTTTCAGATATTTGGCAGTGACTGTTATATTCTGCGTGATAGGAGAACTTAGAAAAATTTGATGCAAAAAGCGACAGGGGATACTTTCTGGGATACTACAAGGGATACTTTCTGGGATACTCCTCCACTAGCAGAGCTTGCAAAGTATATAACTTGAGAACTAAAACAGTCATGAAGTCTTCAAATGTGGTGATCAATGATGAACTGTGTTCAGACACTCATTCAGAAAACACTCCTCCAGTTCAAGGAAAGATTGTGGAAGTTAATGATCCTATTCCTGATGATTATATTGGGAAGCATAGTGATGAAGAGCTACTGTTGTTGAATGATGTTATTTCAGTGCCATCAAGTCCAGAACCATCTACACCAGTTCATGAAACTTAACAAGAACAAGGTGAGCTTAGTCCTTCGTCAAAACAAAAAAGTACCTCCACATCTCTGGTCAAAGGTCCGTCTTTTAGAGTAAAGTTAAATCATTCTATCACTAATATATTGGGAAGTTTGAATGATAACATGAGATTAAGATCCAAAGCCTTGAATGTTATTACTCACTCATGCTATCTATCCCAATTTGAACAGAAAAGGGTGGATGAGGCACTTCAAGATGCTAATTGGGTTAATTCTATGCATGAAGAACTTTATCAATTTGTTCGGAATGATGTGTGGGAATTAGTTCCTAGACCAAAGGGAGTAAATGTGATTGGAGCTAAATGGATCTTCAAGAACAAGTCAGATGAACATGGTATAGTAATTCGAAACAAATCAAGAATTATTGTTCAAGGATACACACAAGTGGAAGGGATTGATTTTGATGAGACTTTTGCACCGGTAGCAAGACTGGAATCCATTAGGATACTATTGGCCATTGCAAGCCATTTGAATTTCAAACTGTATCAAAAGGATGTCAAGAGTGCCTTCTTGAATGGGATGTTGCAAGAAGAGGTATATGTTGAACAACCAAAGGGTTTTATTGATCCTCACAGGCCGGAAGATGTCTACAAGTTGAAGAGAGTCCTCTATGGTTTGAAACAAGCTCCCAGGGCATGGTATGATAGGTTAACCTAATATCTCATTGAGCATGGATTCAAAAGAGGATTTGCAGATACTACTCTCTTCGTACGAAAGGATAAGAATTATTTTGTAGTAGCTCAAATTTATGTTGATGATATTGTTTTTGGAGCTACTAATGACTCTTTTGCTCAATCTTTTGTAGATGAGATGAAGAATATGTTTGAAATAAGTATGGTTGGTGAACTAACTTATTTTTTGGGATTGTAGGTGAAGCAAATGGATTCTGGAATTTACATCAACCAAGCAAAGTATGCCAGAAATCTAGTTAAGAGATTTGGACTTAACAAGGCTGCACATGCTAGAACACCAATGGCTGCTAATGCAAAGCTAACCAATGATCCCTTAGGTGAGTCTGTTGATGTTATACTATATAGAAGCATGATTGGTTGCCTTTTGTATTTAACTGCAAGTCATCCTGATATTGCTTTTAGTGTTGGTGTTTGCTCTAGATTTCAATCTAGTCCTAAAGTTTCACATTTGAATGTTGTTAAAAGAATCATAAAATATGTTAGTGGAACTTGTGATTATGGTTTGTTCTATAGCAAAGAGTCAAATTTGTCTCTTGCTGGTTTTTTCTGATTCGGATTGGGCCGGCAATGTCAATGATAGAAAAAGCACCATTGGTGGGTATTTTTATGTGGGAGCCAATCTTGTTGCTTGGATGAGTAAAAAACAAAATTTTGTCTCTCTGTCTACTATAGAAGCAGAATATATTGCTGCTGGAAGTTGTTATCATAGCTTCTTTGGATGAAAAAGCTTTTGAGTGATTATGGGATAACACAAGACACCATGGTTGTTTATTGTGATAATTCTAGTGCTATTGATATCTCTAAGAACCCTGTTCAACACTCTAAGACTAAACACATAAAGATTAGATATCACTTTATTAGAGATCTTGTTGAAAGAAAGATTGTGGTTCTTGAGTATGTCCCTACTGAACGTCAGAATGCTGACATCTTTACCAAACCTCTTGATAGAAATAAGTTTGAGACACTTCATCAAGTAATTGGTGTAATTATGTGTCCCTGATCATCTTTGGCTTTCATGGTCCTTGTGCTTTACCGCTCTACTCTTTGTGACCATTCCTCTTTGTTGTTTTTGTTCTCTTTGTTTTTCTAGGATTTGCATTGCATAACATTCATGCATTTCATTCTAAGATGTTTTTGTTATTTCTTTTCAAAAAATTTAAAAAAAAAAACAAAAAAAAAAGGGAAAAGGGAAGCAAAATGTGTTTTGCATTATTTTTCTTTGATTTGAAATCTAGGTTGGCTAATTTGTTTTTCCATAACATGTTTATGTACCTTGTTTAGCTCAGATGAGCTTATTAATTGTACTTTACTAGTTTGAGCTTTGTAGTGCATGTTGTGTGGGAAGATGTTTGTAGTTTTTGATCACATGATCTTGATCTTGAAATCACATGCCTTTGATTGTCGGACTTGAACTTATTGAGAAAGGCATAAATAACCATCTCACCATTGTTTGCTAGCCAATCATGATCACCTTAGTGCATATTGTATGATTTTGTGCTCGAGAAAGTGTAGCACATGCACAAAAAGGACATAAGGTGTAGCCTTGGTTTAAATGCTAAAATTGGTGTGTACATTATTAGACTATAATAAACTCAATCAAATAAAATTGGTGTGTACATTATGAGGCAAATCAAGAAACTTACATGATTGCAAGCTTTTATTCTAGGAGATGTGGGAGTTATATGATGTAACTCTTTAGGTGATAGTCTCTTTCAAATTTATGTGATGAATTTTGTAGAAATTGTGCTTGATTACTATTTATATATCACCTCACATGTATTTCAAGTTTTTACTAGTTGTACACACTATACAAGTTACTCTTTGCTAAACTTTGTACATGTTATTGTGTGTGATTTTGTTTTGGCCATCCAAGATTGAAAATTCCATGAGTTTAATGCAAAATGTGTTTGAAGTTTGATAATTTAAGGAAAATTGATTGAAAATCTTAATTTTGGGAGATCTTGGTTCAATACAACTGTTTTTGAAAAGCATTTCATCTCATACTCATGCATTCTATTCATAAAATACTATGCTTTGAGGAGTTTTTGCTTAAAATTGTTTTTTCCAAATTTTCAATCGATCGAACCTATTTCTTGATCGATCAAAAATGCGATTAAAATTTTGGTTTGAATCTGACCGTTTTGATCGCTGCTCGATTGCTTTTGGATCAATTGAATGTAATTTTCAATCGATGGAATCTAATTTTTGATCAATCGAAAATCGCATAGAGAGTTTTTTTAAACTTTGAGGTTTCAAGTGTTCTATCACTTTCAAACTTTTTCAAAAACACTCTCTCTCTTTATTCGATCGGTAAAGGATTCAAGCTCAATTTTTTGTCGTTTTCCCTCAAAATTTTTGCAAGGTTTTTGTCTTCTACAGCCGGTAAGACCCTTTTGCCCCTCCTTTTTCATTTATTTTCATGTTTCATGCATTTTTGACATGCATATTGGGAAAATTTTGAACCTAAGGAAAGTTTGGGGATGTTGACGTTTTCAATCTTTTCTTTGGAAATTAATCAATGGGTTTTTATTGTGGGATGATATACAACTGATCTATGAGAATTAATTTGATCAATTTGTTGAATTGGAAAAATTGGAAATTCTAGGGCTTGAAACTACCCGATTTGGGGATTTTGTTCCATTGAGCTTAATTTAATAAAATTGGCTTGTTAGATTGATTGATTTGAACATTATTTTATGTTATCTATCTTGTGTAATGATCAATTGATCAATTTGTTGGGATTTTTGAAAGTGGGTTTTCAAAATTTTGGGGTTTTTGATATAAACTCTATGCTCAAGCCAATTTTGTGGTTTTAAAGTGAAATTGAACTCATTCTCACTACATTAGAGCATGCATCATGTGTTGATATTGTTCATGTATCATATAGATTATTATTTTCTATATATTTTTGTGCTAACTTGCAGTCTGCCCTTAGTTTTTGTTTTTGTTTTTGTTTTTTTTTTTCTCTATCTCTTTTGTGTTTGTCCTTTTGATCTTTAGCATCATGTCTAGGAAGACTAGAGCTAATAGGAAATCCTCTTCTTCTTCTATCCCCACCTTTGATAGTGAGAGGTTCCTTGGTGAGAAAAACCAGGAAACTTATGAGAAGCTGAACATTCGTAGGAATGTATGGACTAAGCGGAAGGTAGTGTTAGATGAGTTAGATGGTGAGATTCGGAGAAACTTTGAGCGTAGGGGTTGGCTTCCTTTGTTGGACATTTCACATCCCCCTCCGGCTACCTTGATCAGAGATATCTACTTGAACCTCTCTGTCCACTCCTATGATTCCAACACTCTGGTGAGAAGTTGGATATGGGGTGATGAGTACACCATTACTCCTTCGGTAGTGGCTGATGCTCTTGGGGTGCCACTGGCATCCTGTTTATTCTTACGATAAGTCTCCTCCCCTAAATGACATTATGTCATTTATTACTGGTACTTCTATCCAGTGGGGTTTTGATCCTCGGATCATCTCTCACGAGTTGACCAAGATTCACTATCTTTTCTTTCGGATTTCTTGCCATTTGATCTAGCCCATCTCTCATTTGCACACCATTCCTATAGAGAGATGTGTGTTTTTGTATGCCCTTGTCACAGATGCTTCTATGAGCTTTCCTCATCTTTTCATTCGTTCTTTGATTGAGGTTCATCGGAGTAGTTCTACTGCTCATGCTTTTTTCTTTCCGGTTTTTATTTATCGAATTCTTTTGCATTTGGGTTTAGAGGAGTTTCCTGTGTCTGAGCCGGTTCATATAGTTGCTCCTATAGGTGCCACCTTTCTAAGGCAGAGGGCTGCTCAAATGAGAGCAAGCTTTAAACGCCCTAGAGTTGAGTCTTTTGGTGTCGCATCTCCTCCTCCCTCTACTATTGGTGATACTTTGGCTGAGGCATCTGTTGATCCGACTGCTGCTGCTACTGTTCCTCCACCTTTTACTTCGGATGATTCGAGCATTCGTCATATGTTGGAGACTGTCATGACCGTTCAGGTGGCTCATGGTCAGCTTTTGGTGGACATGCTTGATGAGCTTCGATCCTTGAGAGCAGATTTGGAGAGTTTTTACCGATCACCTTTGCTAGCTCCTTTTGATGATGAGTGATTGCCCTTTGGCAATTCGTCATAAAAATGGGGAGTACATATGTTTAGGAGATTTTGTTGATAGGGGGAGATTTTTATTTTTTTATTTTTTTTTGTTTGTTTTGGAATTGTGGAGCTTTAGATTGTATCTAGGTGCTTCATCATGTATTTATATTTTTTTTTTGGCTCATGATGTATTTTGTTTTAGTTGAGTTGTCTATGATAAGGGGAGATACTGTGAAGTGTTTATTTCTGTTTCTTTTTTCATATTGTACTACATTGATTATTGATTTATATTTATGAGGTTATTCATGATATATGTCTTTATTTTTATGTTATGTGAAATCAAGAAGTTATTTTTGTTTTACTTGTATTTTCCACACATGCATTTATGCGTTTGTTGAGTGTTTCAGGAATATACAGGTTGATTCAGTTGTGCTGCTATCTACACTTGCAACTGATAGATAGTAGTTAGGTTGAATTTGTTGTGTTGGGAAATGATATTGTAATGGGCTATTTTTTGTAAATTTTGAGCACTTTGTTTAAGTTTGTGTTTTATCACGAATTGCCAAAGGGGGAGTTTGTTGGGTTTTAAGACTTTAGGTTTAAATGTATTAGAACTTTAATTTGTAATGTTGGCAAACTATGATAAAAACATTTAATCTTGTTTTAGACTTGCTCAAAGTATGTTTAAGTGTAAAGTTAGAATCGAGTGTACTGCAGGATTTACTGTGTAAATCTGCCTGGCTCAATCAATCGAAAATTAGACTCGATCGATTGAAGCTCGTACAGATTGTTTTTCTACAGAATTCTCCAGCTCAGCCCAAGCCCGTATAACGTGTAGGGTTTTATGTTTTGCTTTAAGTATAAAAGGAAAAACCCTAGTCATGTTTTGTTGTTGTTGCAGTTGTTGTTTATGCTGTGCATGTGAATCTTTTGTGAGATCTAGAGGTGTTTGCCTTCACATATATTTAGGGTTATCAAGAATCAAGATTTCTGTCAAGAGCTTGATGATCATTCAGTTGTTACATTAAGAGCTTAAAGATACACAAGCGGGAGTGCTTGTACTTGCTGTGAATCTAAGAAAGAAGTAGTCCGTGCACTTGGAGTTGTCACGTGGTCATGGTAGTAAGTTTCCTACTCGAGGTAGTAATAGGATGTTAGTGTTCTAAGTCGCTATTGTGTAAACTTCAATTCTTTCATAGTGGATTTGTTTTACCTTAAGGATAGCTAGGTTAAATCCTCCCCAGGTTTTTTACCGGTTTGGTTTTCCTGGGTTATCATATCGTTGTGTTCTTTATTTTCCGCATTGTTTAATGATATGATTTATATGTGTTAACCTAGACTTGCATAATTTACCTAAGTTAATCACTTGGCTAAATAACTAGGTTAATTTGGTTGCGTTTTAGGGGTCTAAAAACGTACATTTTTCTATTTCTTTTTTAATTTTTTTCAAATTTTTATTGTTTGTTTAACATTAACTTTGTGCTTCGAGTAAGTTTTGAGGCAATGTGTTGCTTTTAGTCTCGAAGCATTTTTAAGGATGTTATTTAACTTTATGTTAATGGTATAGATTTGAAAGAGTTTTGATTCTTGCACATTCACTATTTCACGTTTGATTTTTCACATCCACTTTTATGTGTGCAAACTAATGTGAAAAAATATTTTTTTTTTCTGATTTGAAATTGCCTCAAAAGAGAGAATTTTACCAAGGTAAGCGAGTTTGGATGATAAGCAACTTTCCAAACACACAGTAAAAGACAAAAGCGGGTAAAGGTGGGAAGAACAAAACGTAAGGCCTTATTTGTATATCATCTATACACAATATCAGTTTCACAATTTAAATTTGAACATCTTAAAAAAAAGGTGTACATAGTGAATTGAATAAAAGATAAAAAAATAAAAAATAAAAAAAAAAGATTTAAATGATAACCCAATAGTAATAATATTTTTTATGGTATCACATGTACATAGTTTGAAGTTTATCTCTGTTTTATCTCTCTCCATCTATTTACCAATCAAAAAATAAAAAAATAAAAAAGGACAAAAAGTAAATGAAAGAAAAATATCTAGTAGCCAGTCCAAGAATTCTGTGTGCTAGATAAACTTTTCCAAATGGCTTAGCCTTAGGTTTGTTTTCTTTGTTTCTCGTGCAGAGCTCAAACTTAAAATGTGAAAGTTCAAATAGTGTATAAAACACCCTTGAACATTTAGACCCCCAATTACAAAACAACCAATTCAAACTTTATGACAAACACTAAGTCTGCGGAAAATGAACACAAACTATAAACAGAATTGGTAAACAATCTAAGCCAATTAAAATCACATCCACAGCAGAAAATAAAAGGAAAAGATTAAGGGAAGAGAGATGCAAACACAAGGACAACACACGATGTGTTATCGAAGAAGAAACCGAAGCCCTTAGTGTAAAACCTTTCCGCCGCCCTCCAAGCGGTCAATAATTCACTAGAAAATATAGTTGGGATACATGAATAGCAATAGACCCTCCAAACCTAATCTACCCGATGTACCTAAGCCCTCCAAGTTTCTTGCTCCAACGAGGTTACCTTGAACCTTTTTCTTTTCTAGCTTACCGGATTCCGCTATAATCTATAGCATCCGCCATCCTTGGCATCTTCCAATGCTTCCCAAAACTCCAAAAACACTCAACACTCTAAATGGGTGTGGGTAGTATTTGGATAGAAATCTCCTCTTAATGGGTATGACAATGAGAGAGGGAATGAGAAGAGACTCTAAAGATTTCTCTCAAAGAATGAGTAGCTCTCTCTAATTGGGTGGGTGTTTTGAAGAAACCTCTCTTAGGGTTTTTCTTACTGAATGACCACACATATTTTGTGGGAATGAGGGGTATTTATACTGGTGTGAGAATGGAATGCAAAGAGTCAGTTTTTCCAAAACAGGGTTGGTTGGTGACTTGACCTCGCGACTTGATTGAGTTACGAGTTCAAGCCGTGAGCAAACTTAATGGCCAGTCTGGATTTTTGTCCTGTAGTGCTCCAGGTGGCATGACTGTTCAGCACCCCTGCATGCTCTGCGCGTGTGCAACTTTTGGCGGCTTGCAAGCCGCGAGCCTCCCGCGAGATCCAGCCGCAAGTCCTTGCTTCACTGCATTGTCTTGAGCATTTCTTCACACTCTCTCACACACTACCCTTACATGATTCCCACCTAAATACAGGGTTTCTAAGTGCTGTATTACAAGCAAATTTGTCATGGAATAAAGCCAACACATGGTTGATTAAATTCAACCTTACAAAATGATCTTCAAATTAACAAATATGGTATATATGTTGTAGTGTAGACTCGTATTTGGAGTGCTGAAACTGTCTCGAGTTCCATTATCAGGTTTCTACATCTAGTACAGCGATGTCACCTGTGGACTTCTATAATAACAGGTTACCTCATGAAGCAATTATATTGCATTAGGAAAGACGTTGAAGCCAGAAGTGAATATGAGAGAATCAAAACATGCAGGTATGTCATAGATGACAGGATCAACATGCATGATTCTTCACAAGTCGAAAACAATAATAATTTGCTATTATGCATGTTTTTCATTAGTCAATATGTGGATGGCTGGATGCTATATATATTTTCTGCTTATGTAGATTGAATAGCATCAATGGGTTAGTTCTTGTTTTAGTTTAACATAATGCGTAGATATGAAAGAAAAAAATAACTGTCTCACAGCAATATTGTAAGAAAATTAAAAGGGAATTTAATTAGTTTTATTCCATATATATAATTATCATAGGCCAATATAGGCGTCATTGATGTAAAATGTAAAATAAGGGACTGAGATCCAATATACCAGGTACAATTGAATTCAGTAAGAGGGGAAAAAAGTTTACTTTTTTCCTGTACCATTGGATCAAATACAAAAAACCAAAAAAAAAAAAAAAAAATTATGTCATTATATTCACTCGCACCCAGTGTATATAATATCTTAGATATTGCATCTTATTATCTCAGTCCTACAATAGAAAATTACAAATGTAGTAACTAAAGTGATTTGATAATCATAAATTACTCTCAAACAATTTATAGTTTGAGCTTTACTTAAAAAAAAAAAAAAACTAGTCTCGTATATTTTCAGTTTTAAACTAAAATTTTCTAACCAAATGAATCCATGATTAAAGCAATTTGCACTTAGTGAAATGTTATAAAACTTATTTCCCAGAAGTAGAGGACTAGAAAATTCTTTATAGCAAACTTTAACTGATTTATGAGGTTAATCAATTTAAGAATAAAAAGTCAAATTAAATTTTCATCCCTAATTAATGAAGTCATTGCATACCCATGCTTTGATGTCGAGACTCAGGACTCGGGAAAATCAATGGGATCCAATATAAGAACTCGTGGGTTATTTCAAGAATTTCTAACAATTTTTATCCCAACATCTGTCTTCTCAGGCAACTCTACATTTTAATGTTTGACATCATTGTAATTAAATTTCATGCAGAATTTCAAATTCAAAGACTTGATCAAGTACAAAATGTGGTGTCACATAAATCTGGTATCTTCTCATGATACATGGATATCAAAATCCTCATTATTATTAAGAATATATCTGCCGTACCTTGACTAGAAAATTTTTAACCATTATCAAATCATTCTTGGCCTTAAGTTTTAATACGGTTTGTTAAAGATATATAAAGCCCAATTCTAATATATATATATATATATATATATATATATATATATATATATATTTTAAATTTAGAAGAAGCCCAATTCTACTTGAGGTGATAAAAATTAACAAAGTTTAGCTACAACCTTACTATCAATAAAATAAATATTACAACATATTTTAAAAATCTAATCGTTGAATTGCATGTCTAAATATTACAACATATTTTGAAAATCTAACCGTTAAATTGCATGTCTTTAATGCTTTTAATACACATGTCAAATTTTTTGTTAATCAAATATTGTTTATTATATGAACTATAAGCTTATATTTTATACATAATTTTAAACTACAAAAACTTGTAATTTAAACAATTTATTGATAACATAGCTATTGATTTTTAATTTTCTAAAATTTTTGCAAGCATGGAGGATATAAAAAGAAAATATAATCCAATGGTGGATTTGTCAAAATTCAACTTTGTAACTAATCTTTGTCCTAAAAATTATATTTGTACTATAAGTCTATTAAACATGGTCAATATATGGTTAGTCTAAGGTTTCGCCTTCATTGTAATATGAGATTTGTATTTCGCTCATAGATAAGATGTGTAGCCCCCAAAAGTTTATCTTCGTAGACGTGGGTTGTTAGTTTGAATCATGTAATTTTCTTGCGTTCTTTCTTATTCTCTTCTATGTTTCCTCTTCTGCTCTCTATAACCTCCAATTTATTTAACATTGTTTATTATCCTATCATTATACTACATTCTGCAATCAAGCTCGTCTAGGGCAAGTTTCACTTTTCTTTTAAAAAATCCTTAAAATTGTTAAAAATATATTAAGCCCAATAGCGTAGGCCTAAGCCTAATCTTACTTAGTGTACAAACCATGGTACAAATCCTGTATTCCAATAAACCCAATACGGGTACATATAAGAGACTAAATCCTAAACTAACTATATTTAACTATGATTAATAGACTTGTTGTACAAGTATAATACTTGGCTTGCACATTAAGTAAGATTGGGCTTGAACCTGTACTATTGTACTTAATATATCTTTAACAAAAAAAAAAAAAAAAAAAAAAATCAAATAATCTTTCTAAAGTGCTCTATAAATTTTTTTGGTTAAAGTGCAAACTATATCCTTGAAATTTTAGTATCTTTGGATTTTATACTTTAGAGTTTCAGAATTTGTATTTTACTTCCTAAAGTTATATTCTGTTTACATCAGCAGCACCTCTATCAATATTTTTAATTAAATGTCACATAAACTTGTCATGTGTATTTAGTTAACTCAATAAGATGATGTCACATGACATAATAACAATGATGTGGCATCATCTTTAAAACATTAAGTTTCTTTTTTCTCCTTTTGAGAGGAAGGAGTTCATAATTTTTTCTTGGGGGAAGCCTATAAGAACAAATTTTAATTAGTTAAGTTTTTAAAGAGCTTAAATGAAATTTTCAAAATTTTGGGGGTCAACTTAGTTCCGTCCTTTAAGAGTACACGCAAATCACAATTTTTATGAACAATATGAAACAGAATCGGCGGTAGAAAGGGGGATGCGGTAGTACAGACAGGGAACACCAGGGAAGTATAATTGGTCCTTGAAGTTTTGGTTTGTGAATTAATGCACACATGTTATAACAAGATTTTGATTCTGAAAGCATGGCCTAAAGGTCAAAAATAACAACCATATATTAGGACAATAATTCAAATTCATGACTTCCATGCGTACGTACATGCGTGAAGATTGAAGATGGAACACTCATGACTTGTTCTATCCTTTCCAATAAAGTGAAGTCCACAATTAACAGCTACCGTTTCCTAACAACTCTTCTGATAAGGACACTCATTTTACTACACACACTTTGCTCAACTTGGATTACATCACTTACACTAATACTTAGGTGAAAAACAATTCAATCACCCCTTAATACATACATAAGTTGATTAAGTTGTGGTAACGTGAGTGAGAAAGTGTGTATATATAAACTTTTTGGTTTCCTCCTCCAATTTTTCATTGTACAAAATGCATGCAGTCAATATCAAATCTTCAACCTTCTTAAAAAAGTTTTACTCCTATTTTCAAGAGATTTATCAAACAGAAGCATGCTCCGCCCCCACCTGGGAGTCAAATCTTGACAACCCATGTTCATAGTATGTTAGTGTCTTAGCCTATGTGGAGAGAGAGAGGGAGAGAAGGTTGTCCATTTTGAATTTTGGAATTCTTTGTTAACACATTTTGTATTATTTTTATTTTTATTTTTTTGAGAATGAACACCTCTAGTATTTAAACCATGATTTTAAAAACCGAAGTAAATAAAGATAAGGAACTGAAAAATGGAGTAGGTTTTGGTTTCTTTTGGTCCAATTGGTGGTCTAATTGGTGATACCATAAATTAATAATATATAATAAAATTATATATTTAAATTATGGGTTTTTTTTTTTTTTTTGGTAGATACTTTCTATTGATGTAAATGCACTATTGTATTTTGGAATGTAGTTATCTTCACATTTTATAACCAAGAATATTATTCTATTGGTCTTTAACGTTATATTAGTTATGTTACATGTCTTCATCAATCATTGTTTTTTTCTTCATTTTTTTTTTTTTTTTGGTCTTCTATCTCAATGTAATGTATTGTGGACGTGCATGAGTCGGATTGGGTCAGGTTGAGGGGTTTTTTCAACCCAATCTACCATGGTGGGTTAAAAAAAAATCCAATCCATCACAAGGGTCCAACCCAACCCAACTCGATCCACATGGGTTGGGTTGGGTTGGACCTATGGGTTGGACACACACACACATACACACACACATATATAAATATATATATATATATATATATATTTAATTACTATTATTAATATTAAATTGAGAATTAGAATAACACTGCCATAAATAAGAGCAAATTTATAACCAAATAATCCTGAGCATAATTCCAAACTAACACAAATTATATGAAAAGAACTTAGGATTTGGGTTTTATTTAGGAAAAGGGGTTAAAAAAGTAAATATATTTTTTTATAATATATTTTAAAATAAATTTTATAAAATATAAATATAAATATAAATATAAATATATATATATATATATTAAATATAGGTGGGTTGGGTCGGGTAAGGCGGATTTATAAATCTTATGAACTGAACTCAACTTGACCAACTGTAAAAACAAATTTCACAACCCAACCCAACTCACCTACCCCTAAAAGTCTACCCAACCCAGTGGGTTGGGTCGGTTTTGGCGGGTTGGTTGCACTTGCACACCCTTGTATTGCTTCTTTTTTTTTGGCTAAATGTGCGTGTGTATATGCTATTTTGGTTGTTTGCTCTTCTTTTTTTTTCTTCGTTTGGTTCTTTGCTTTTATTTTGTTTTTAATTGGGCATGATTTTTATTTTAATAAACTTTGTGGGACTTTTTTTGATTGATTGTTTACTTTTTTTTTTTTTTTTAATTGAGCACAATTTTTTTAATAAGGGCATATGAGTCAATGTATACCAAATTCATTTTCCATCCTCTCATTTTTCTTCTCAATCAAATAAATGAGTTTTCCGTTTCTCCACCTTTCCTTCCTTCCATCCAAACACATATGAGAGTATTGTGAAAATAAACCCACATACGCAAGATTAAAGAAGAGAGAAGAAAAAATAGACACATGAAATTTATGTGGTTTGGCAATATGCCTACGTCCATAAACGGTAATAGAGAAAGTTCTACTATAAAATTATGTGGTTTCTCTATACAATTATGTAGCTACATCACATAATATATATAATAGGCAAGGGTCAGCAATGTATTATGACACGAAAAGGCCCCACTGACTTTGCCAATCCGAAGTTAAGCCATAAACACAAAAATGAAAAAATTAAATCTCCTCTATCCTTCAATTCTTGGTTTGCCTAAGTTTGAGAGTAAGACTAATTAGAAACTCAAGCTTCCATTACAAAGGTTAATTAGTGCTCAAATGGAGGAAAGGAGGAAACTTGGACTTTGTTATAACTATGATGAAAAATGGCAAATGGGGCATAGGTGTAAGGGAGCTAAGTTGTTTTTACTTAAAGGGTGTGATATGGAGATTGAACAAAAATTTGGGGTGCAATTGGTGGAGTTGGAAGATGATGGGTGATGTTGGGACATCAAGAAGCTGTGCAGGCATCTGAGATTATAGTTGCTTTTGTTGAAATTGCTTTGTATGCTTTAGTGGGTAGCCCTTCCTCTTAAACAACGAGGGTTAGGGGAAGTATAAAGAATAGAGAGGTGGTGTCTCTCATTGACTCTGGAAGTACACATAATTTCTTGGATGCTACTGACTTGGATAATCTGAGGTTACCACTTGATACATCACAGATTTTAGAAGTTAAAGTGGCTGATGGCAGTATTGTTTAGACATTGGGGGTGTGTCATGGGGTTACCCTCTTTATTCAGGGTATAAATTTGTGTTGGATCTTAATGTGTTGCATTGAGGGGGGGGGGTGTGCAATGGTTCTTGGAACCCAATAGCTGAGTACATTGGGTGCGATCATTTGGGATTTCAAGCTATTGACTATGAGGTTTTGTTACTTGGGTAAAGAGGTGTTCTTGCTAGGTTTGCATTTGTCACCATAAAATTTTTCAGAGGTTGACAAGCTTTTCACTGATTCAACAAAGAAGGGTTTGGTTCTTCAAAATATAGTTGTCAACACTACTAGTCCTAACCAACCATTGCTACCTACTACTCTGTCTGCCTTGTTAGATCAATTTTCCAAGGTATTTGACATCCCTTCTAGATTGCCTCAAATCCAAGGGCATGAGCATCAGATTGTACTTAAGGAAAGCGCAAAACTAGCCTGTGAAAGGCCCTACAGGTATCCCTATTTCCAAAAATCTGAAATTGAAAAGATTGTCAATGAATTACTTCATGTTAGTTCTATCCAACCTAGTTAAAGTCCTTTTTCTTCACTTGTCCTTCTTATTAGAAAAGCTAATGGTAGTTGGAGGATATGCATAGACTAGAGGGCTTTAAATAGGGCTACTGTTAAAGATAAGTTTCCAATACCAGTGGTAGATGAATTATTGGATTAACTTGCTAGTACTACCATTTTTCTAAGTTAGATTTGAGATCAGGGTACCACCAAATTTGTATGAAACCTGAGGATATTCCTAAGACAGCATTCAAAACTCATGAGGGTCATTATGAATTTCTTGTGATGCCCTTTGGTTTGACAAATGCACCATCTACATTCCAAGCTCTTGTGAATGCCATATTCAGATCTTATTTGAGAAAATTTTTCTTAGTTTTCTTTGATGATATCTTGGTCTTTAGTTCTTGCTTGGAAGATCATTTGTCACATTTGAGAGAAAAGAAGGAGATTAACAAGAGAATTCATTCCTTAATCCTTTGTACAATTATACTAGCATGACCCTAGCTACTCTAACCGCCAAATGCTCCCAATTACTAACTAACTAACTAAATGATATGCTACTACTAACAAATACACTGACTGTCATTTAGGTACAATAACCTACAGCCCTCAATTAGGTACAAAACTATAGTTGCCTATCATTATCCCTCTCCATTTACAACACCTTTTCCACAAGGTGAGGAAAGATAAGTTGTAGTTGATGCAATGATTCCTAAGTGGCATCTTTAGAAGGACAACCAAACTATTGGACTAAAACCTCAGTAATCACTCGAGACCTTAAGGCCTTGGTTTTGGTCTGCAGCACAGCAGGAGGTTCAATTTGCACTTGACCTTCCTCATCCACAGGTGGCAAAGTTGGTAAAGGATGGATATACTGACCCATCTTTAGCTTCAAGCATAATACATGGAAGACAGGGTGAATCTTAGCTTCAGGTGGCAAGTTTAGCTTATAAGCCACTGCACCAACCTTCTGCAGTACTTGGAAGCGACCTAAGTACCTTGGTGACAGCTTCCACTTCCCCTTGTAAGCCAAAGTCCTTTACCTATAAGGTTGTAACTTCAAATACACCTAATCACCAATAGCAAAAGACCTGTCCTATCTATGCTTATTAACTTGAATCTTTATCTACTCTTGAGCAATAGAGAGCTGCTTTGGAAAACTACCCAAGATAGCCTCCCTTTGACTTAAAAGAGAGTCCAAAGCCTCCACTCTAGTGGTACCAGGTATGTAAGACTGCATTGTTGGGGGTAGGAAATCCATACAAGACTTCAAATGGAGTCATCTTCAAGCTAGTATGGAAATTAGAATTGAAGTAGAATTTAGCCAATGGTAACCATTTAGCCTTTCTATGGGGTTTCTCACTAGTGAAAGCTTGTAAATATTGCTCTAAACTCCCGTTAATAACCTCAGTTTGCCCATCAATTTGAGGATGATATGCTATTGACATGGCTAATTCAGTCCCCTGTAGCCTAAACAACTTAGACCAGAATAAGGAGGTGAATGTGGCATCTCTATCACTCACAATAGAGGTAGGCATAGCTTGAAGCTTAAAGACATACTGCATATACAAAGCTGCCACTTTAATAGCAGTGTAGGGGTGAGAAATAGGCACAAAGTGAACATACTTAGTTAGTCTATCCATCACCACCAAAATCTCCTTAAACCCTTATGGCTTAGGTAACCCTTCCACAAAATCCAAGCTAACATCAGTCCAAGGAGTAGTGGGGATCTTCAATGGCTGCAGTAAACTAGTAGGGACAGAAGTCTCAGATTTAATTCGTTGACAGACATCACACTCCCTTACATACTTCTTGATATCAGCCTTCATACCATGCCAAACAAATTCCTTTTTAGCCCTCTAAAATGACTTAAGGAAGCCTAAATGGCCTGCCACAAGACTACTGTGAACTAAATGTAGAGCTTGGGATTTTAAAAGGCAATGTAACCATAAAAAAAATCTGCCTTTGTAAAAAATCAGGCCATTTTGCCAAGTAAAACCCTTAGGAGTAATACCAACTTAAATGGACTGAATAAGTTGCTGCAAGCTTTGATCTTGAGAGTTGCTATCCCTAAGTATTGTCAACTAAGTAGGATCAGGAACTAAAAGGAGAAATAGACAGCTAGTCTTTTGTAAATTAGCTTGTGGAGGCAAGTTAGGGCTTCTAAAAAGTGCATCAGCCACCATATTCTCACTTCCCTTCTTATATTCCACTACAAATGCATAACCCAAGAGCTTAACAAGCCATTTCTGCTGAGCAAGAGTGGCAATCTTCTGTTCAAGTAGAAACTTGAGGTTTTGATTGTCAGTCCTTACCACAAAAGTTCTTCCAAGCAAGTATGGCCTCTATTTCTTGACAGCAGTTGCCAATGCTAACAATTCAGTCTCATAAGTGGAAAAATGAAGGTGTTTACCCTTCAGGGCTTGGCTGTGGAAGAAAATGGGTCTGTTGGCTTGCATTAGGACAACCCCCAAACCAACACCAGAAGCATCACACTCAGTGAAAAAAGGTTTTGAGAAATTGGGAAGAGCTAAAACTGGAGGTTGAATCACAGCTTCCTTAAGTTTGTTGAAGGCCATTATAGCTGCATCAGACCAATGAAACCCATCTTTCTTAAGGAGGTCTGTTAAGGGTTGAGCAATAGCTCCATGCCATTAAATAAACTTTCTATAATACCAAGTGAGGCCTAGGAAACCTCTCAAAGCTTTAAGAGTGGTTGGAGCAGGCAACTGCTACATAGCCATAATCTTCTTAGGATTTGCCTTGACCCTATCACTAGATATAATGTGGCCAAGATATTCAACCTCACTACACCCAAATACACATTTGGACTTCTTTGCATACAACTAATTAGACAATAGGGTGTCCAAAACAATTTTCAAATGTGACAGATGACCTTCCAAGCAAGAACTAAAGACCAAGATATCATCAAAGAAAACTAGGACAAATTTTCTCAAATAAGGTCTAAATATGGCATTCATAAGAGCTTGGAATATAGATGGTGCATTTGTCAAACCAAAGGGCATCACAAGAAATTCATAATGACCCTCATGAGTTTTGAATGTTGCCTTAGGAATATCCTCAAGTTTTATATGGATTTGGTGGTAGCCTAATCTCAAATCTAACTTAGAAAAAATGGTAGCACTAGCAAGTTCATCCAACAATTCATCTACCATAGGTATTGGAAACTTATCTTTAACAGTACCCTTATTAAAGCCCTATAGTTGCACATCCTCCAACTACCAACGACTTTTCTAACAAGAAGGACAGGTGAAGAAAAAGGACTTTGACTAGGTTTGATAGAACCAACTTCAAATAATTCATTGACAATCTTTTCAATTTCAGATTTTTGGAAATAGGAATACTTGTAGGGACTTTCACAGACTGGTGTTGTGCCTTCCTTGAGTACAATCTGATACTCATGCCCTCGGATTGGAGGCAATCCAGAAAGGATGTTAAATACCTTGGAAAATTGATCTAACAAGGCAAACAAAGTAGTATGTAGCAGTGGTTGGTTAGGACTAGTAGTGTTGACAGCAGTAATTTGAAGAATCGAACCCTTCTTTGCTGAATCAGTGAAGAGCTTGTTAGCCTCAGAAAAGTTGATGGTGACAAATGCAAACTTTGCAAAAACACCTCTTTACCCAAGTAACACAACCTCTTGGTCAATAGCTTGAAATCCCAAATGATTGCACCCAATGTACTCAGCTATTGGGTTCCAAGAACCACTGCAACCCCCACCCCCCCCCCCCCCCAAAAATGCAACACGTTAAGATCTAACACAAATTTATACCCTTGAATAAAGAGGGTAACCCCATGACACACCCCCAATGTCTTAACAATACTGCTATCAACCACTTTAACTTCTAAAATCTGTGATGTATCAAGTGATAACCTCAGATTATCCAAGTCAGTAGCATCTAAGAAATTATGTGTCCTTCCAAAGTCAATGAGAGACACCACCTCTCTATTCTTTATCCTTCCCCTAACCCTCATTGTTTGAGAGGAAGGGCTACCCACTAAAGCATACAAAGTAATTTCAACAGGAGCAATTATATTCTCAGATGCCTACACAACTTCTTGATGTCCCAACATCACCCCATCATCTTCCAACTCCACCAATTGCACCCTAGATTTTTGTTCAATCTCCATATCACACCCTTCAAGTAAAAACAACTTAGCTTCCTTACACCTATGCCCCATTTGCCATTTTTCATCACATTTATAACAAAGTCCAAGTTTCCTCCTTTCCTCCATTTGAGCACTAGTTAACCTTTGTAATGGAAGCTTGAGTTTCTGATCAGTGTTATTCTCAAACTTAGGCAATCCGAGAATTGAAAGTTTCCCATTATCAATTACACCACCCCTAAATCCTTTCCTACTACTTAGCAAATACTCTTCCTGGATTTTAGCTAACCCAAATGCTTCATTAAGGGACTTAGGTACTAACATTCTCACAAGTAGTCTAAATTCATCCTTCAATCCACTCAAAAAATAGCTAAGTTTGTGAGACTTAGATAACCCCACAAGCTTGTTAGAGAGAATTTCAAAATCACCTTTATAAGCTACCACAGATGAAGTTTGCTTAAGATGGGTAAGTGCCTCCATAGGGTCATCATAAGCTGTGACTCCAAATCTGGTTTGTAAAGCTTTAACGAAGACATCCTAGCTAGCAAAACCCCTAGCTTGTTCAACATTCTGAAACCAAATTAAAGCTTCCCCATCAAGATGATACAATGCCATAACCACTGTTGATGCTTCGAAGTGTTCTGATAAGTAAAGAACTACTTTGCTCGATATACCCAGCAAGTTGAATCTTCTCCTTGGAACCTAGGAAACTCCAATTTTAGATTCTTGATAGAATTCACAAGCAAAGATTCTGAATTTCCCACATGATTGTTGACGAGAAGAGCTCAAGAGCCTAAACTTGGAGCTTGTTGTCACTTCTACTCTGCTTCAACCATTCTTTGCATGAACCTATTAATGGTCTACAATTTTTTCTAAATTTCTTGTAAAGCTTGCTCATGATTTTCTAAAACCCTAGCTAAAGCTGCCATTTTTTCTAAATTCTGTGATTTGGAATGAGTTTTTGTCATGGTGGTGTAGAAGGATCGGATGTTCTAATACCAATGTTAGGAATTTTGTGATAGAATTAAGAATTAAGGTAGGTCACTTTGAGGGGACCTGAGCCTTCGTAGCAAAGAAGAGAGAAAGAAATGAGAGTACAAAGGATTAGAGAGAAAAGAAGATTAACAAGAGAATTCATTCATTAATCCTTTGTACAATATGATTCCTGATCTATATACCAGCACGACCCTAGCTACTCTAATCGCCAAATGCTCTCACTAGCTAACTAACTAATTTGCTGCTACTAACAGATACACTAACTGTCATTTAGGCACAATAGCCTACAGCCCTCAATTAGGTACAATGGCCTATAGCCCTCAATTAGGTACAAAACTACAGATGCCTATCAAATGGACCCTTAAAGTCTTTGCTTCACTCTCACTTGCAGGCATTTTTGCATTGAAATAACTTTAATTTTTTATTTTTTATTTTTTATTATTTTATTTTATTTTATTTTTTGCTTTTGATCAATTAGTTTAATTAGTAGTCATTATTTAAAGTTATATTTTGCATAAGAATCTCATTTGAAAATATAATATAATGTCACAACTTACTATGAGGGAAAGGAAAACATACAAGTGTATTTGTTATGAAGAACAAAAATATAAAGGTATGACTTACTAAACATAGGCAAGTCCTTGATATTTCCCAAACCTTGAGGAAAACCACACATTTATTCACAAAAATAAAATTCTACAGTAATAGGATTAGATTAAGCATTATCGAGAACCATCCATTTATCTTTTTCTTGTTAAAGTTTTTAGTATCATTATTATACTAATAGTAACACTCCCCTCAAGATGATCATTTTGCTGCTGAAGGATTAGATCTAGCCTTCTTATACTTTCACACGCCAATATTATTCTTGTAGCTGAGTTGGACTTTGTATAAAAATCCACTACCTCCAACAAATTGGATATGAACCGTCGGAAAGTGGCAGCAATATTGTTCCCCGATCGATGGAGCGCATATATATGGTTGTTACGGTGACACTCTTGTGGCCGGAGTCTTGAAATGTGCAAGGGAGGCTAATTCATGAACTGCATCGGCAATCTTCACGATGCATGGTACAACAGCGATTAGAGTTAAAGCAACTTCTGCAGATGGTATGATATCTTGGAGATTAGCATCTTTCAAATGGTATGTATCAAGCATGAATTTCAGGTTTTCAGTAGCGGTTTTTAAGTTTTCAATGTGGGCATTAACTGATGTTGATTGGTTCATTTTTTTGATTGTTGATGCTAATTCCCTGAGAGCTTTTCCAGATTCTGAGCAGATTTTTGTGCTTGGATCTTGAATTTTGCTTCCGAACTCATTGAGCGTCTGTGAGGATGGCAAATCACAGGTCAGTGAATTAACTATACTTCATGAGTCATGATTAAGGATGTATGACATTGTTATTATTATTATTTGTTTTTTTTTTTTTTTTTTTTTTTTGAGATAATTACAGTTTGCTGCTAACCCCACAACTAGAATAATCTTTTTCTCTAAACTCCCAAGGACTTTATACATTAATTGAAAGTAATTTTTATTTTTTTTTAAAAAAAGAAAGATTTCTCATAATTTTTTTAAATAAACAAAAATATTTTCAATCAAAGAATAGAAATAAATATATAATTATCATTTCATAAATTTGATATGATATATGACACCTAACAAAACAATCAACAATAGTTCATTGTCATATAACAAATTTGATAATATATTATGATGACTTTAACAGATAGGCGAATAAAAATAACTATAAGTTAACAATATAAGTTTACTCTTGAGACGAAGTTATAGAATTTAGAAACTTACATATTATAAACTTGACTGATTCAAAAATATAAATTGATCGAAAATAATAAGTCATTGCATAAAAGAGTGATACTTGCATGGAAAAATTAATCATCATTACAAATCATAAAGAAATATGACACAACACCAAAAGAATAATATAATTTTTACACTATTTGGAATATATGTGAACTTATTTGTAATGTAATATTAAGGTACTGATATTGAAAATTGAAATACACTAATAAAAGACGAAGGGAAATAAAATTTGGTTTTTTTTTTTTTTTTTCTTGGACGGAGGGGGATCTTTAAATGGTCTACTCCTGCCCTCCAATCCGCCCTTGTGTAAGGGACATTCGGGGGCCGAAAACCAAAAAAAAAAATCATATGTATATATACGTGTGTATGTATGAGTATACACTTTAGCAAAAAAAGAAGAGTATATACAATTGTTGTCTACGTAATCTTTGCAGAAGAGTGTTCTATGCATAATGACTTGTGTGAATTAAATCATCTATTTAGATTTTGAGTAGTGCTGATTTACTTGAATCTTAGAGTTAAGGCAGTTGTTAAGAGTGTCAATTTTGTAAGCGCATTGCCTAGTTAGGGTTCCAATTTTAACGTATTGTTTCCAAGGATGACGGAACCCAAAACGATAGTGCCACAGTTCCCATCTTGCTAGATTAGCCTGAAAAAAAAAAAAAAAAAATCAAGAAGCCATGAAATTCAAATAACTAATTTTTTTTTTTTTTTTTTTTGAGGTGTAAACAAGAGGATTAGGGTGACAATTTTATACTCACCATAGTTTCTTCAGTGTTTTTTGAAGTGAGAAGACTTTTATATCCTTGAAGAAATGGTTTATCACACAAGGGTTGTCCATCCTCTGATATTTTGAAGTATTCACCACTAAATCCTGTAAGTTTGTATTGGTCAATATTGAGAAATTAAATTAAAAGAGAAGAAGAGGAAAAAAAAAAAAAAGAGAACGGAAAGGAATTATATACTAAGGACACTAACATGACATGAGACATAGTTACAAGGAATTCTTGAAAAATTAGGACATGAGTTGGTATACAAAAAATAATTAATAGGCATATTCTGTTTCAATCTTTAAAAACATAAATATGGTTTTTCCTCCCAATATACATTATATATGGATACATATAAGAGTGTTTTGTTCTTGACATATTGGAAATGGATGTCCAACATAAATATGACTAGAGTTATGGAGTGTTCGTGATTTTTATATATGGGGCATGAAAGTTTCATATTTATTTTACTATATATATATATATATATATATATATGGAGCATAAAATATATATACCTTGTAAGAAATTCCCAAGCTTTTCAATGTTGTTAGCTACCAAATTTTGAAGTTCCTCTCCAATCCAAACGGGACATATACAGATGCATGTAACAAAAGTGATAAAGCTACCCATGATGATTGTGGTTACCCTTTGATGGGCCATGCGTAGCACCTTATCTTTTCGGTAACTCGAAACAGATACTAAGGTGAAAGTCAATATGAATATGAGGAGCCCATAATCATACCTTGTCTTCATTGTGGGAAAGAATCTTACAAATGTTACTGTTGCAGCTGCATGCATTACAAATCTAATCATGAGTTTGAGAATTTTGAACCATAACATTAAAAGGTTCGGGTGTATTTAGGCAACTGTTAATAAATTATTTTAAAAAAAATTTGACATCACTTTTATTAAAAATATAAAAAGTCATAAAAATATTTATTAGAATATATATTAGAATTATATCTGTCTGCAACATGTTACCTATTATAACGACGAAGAATCCAAGTACAATGGGCTCTCCTTTCTCACCAGCCAAAGTTGCTAGGTAATGAACTCCAAAACCTAGAGCACCAGATGAAAACGTTGCTAGCATCCTGTTTAAGCCTTTTCCCAGAGTTGCTCCTATAGAAGATTGGAAAAAAATCAAAAAGAAAAACGTTGCCAATTGTTAGTTCCAATTCTGAAGCTGTTATACCATAAAAAATTGGTTTATATATCGTGGTAATTAAATAAGTTCCAAGCTTACCAACAGAAAACTCAAAGACAAGAACGACTGTCATGACAGCCCATATTAAATTTTCACCAATACGATCATAGAGTGGTTGGATGTAGTAGAATAAGGAAACCAATGTTAGAGCCAGTCCTACTTTTAGCGAATGGACAATTCTCCTTGGATCATCTTGTCCCAATTTCTTAATCTTCTCTGCCACTTCGACTATCTTATTGGCCAATAACTTGTGCCATACACATGCACGAGTGAAAGGTCCAGCATTTTCAATACTTGGAGCAGCAATATTCATTGCTATGGATTGAAAATGCAAGATTGCAATGGTTGAGAGAGAGAAGAGTAAAAAGAGAGGAGTAAAAAGAGAGAAGGGTTTGGATCTATGATGTTTAGTAAAAATGTCTATTTATACGTGATAAATGTTGAATGGAACTTTATAGTACAATTTTTGTGAACAACGTGAAAAAGAAGCCCCGAAATGGGAAGGGGATTTGGTGTGGTGGGCGGTGGTTAGGGGGCTATAATTGGCCCTGACGTGTAATCATTGGAAAAAAAACGGTCCAGCTAATTACCTGAAAGGTTCAAACTATAGTTTGTTAGATTTCCAATTAAATCTGTAGATTATTTTTAATGAAATTGGGGCGAAAGGGTTTAAATCCAAATCTGTGAACTTTTTAGAGAGAGTTAAGTCTTACTAGCTAGCTTAATTAACGGGTATTCTGCGCCGTCTAGGTTTATGATGGAGAGATGTTAGACAAGTTTTTGGGTGTAAAAGCATGGCCTAAGGTCAAGTGAGTTTCAACAATTTGAAAAACAAGAACACCAGTTAGAACAGGCAAATTAATTCATGACATCCATGCCTGCAAGTTGCGTCCCAGTGTTGTTCTATCTATTCCTCTCCTATGGAAGTTGATTAAACTTGACCTTTAGAAGAAATGGAAGGAAGGAAACTAGTCAAGTCCACAATTAACAGCTGTTTGACTGTATCTACTTCTATTTTTCATTATACAATACGCATGCCGTGAAATTTGATCTTTAAACCATATTAGACAATTTTTTTTTTTTTTCTTTTTCTGGAGAGATCTATAAGAAAAAGTTGCTCGATCCCCCCTCACCCACAGGGCACAAAATTTGACAAGCTATGTTTAAAGTATGTCATTATCTTGGCCCCAAGAAAAAGAAAATAGAATAAAAGATGTGATTGATTTTGATATTCCTAGGATTCTTTTTTTACCATGTCTAGTGTTTCATCATCGCTGACAAGAGGACTTCTAGCTAGGAATTTGGATTTTTTTGATAACCCTAGCTCCTAGAAATCTGGTTGACAAGAGAATTCAAACAAAGTTTTATCTACTTTCTCATCTTTGCGCCCACTGTAATCATTTATGTCTTGTTAGTTTACTATTGTTATACTTGTGTACTGTTGTTTTTCTTTGACCTCTCTGTAACCACGTCAATCGGACCGCCCATGCACTACCAGTACCAGAGGCTTTAAGCATGTCTCCCACATGTGCCATATGCACTCTCTTCTAGTGGCGAAACTAGGAAATTTCTTCAAGGGGGTCATGCTAAATATTTTTTTTGAGAGTCGGGTCATGCTAAATATATATATATATATATATATATATATATATATGTACATCAAGTATATACGCATAAAATAAAATATGTTTATAACATGATTTATTGTATGTTATTTTCATACATTAACAAAGTATTTACATCAAGTGTGTGTGTATATATATATGTGGGTTCTAGTTAGCTCAACTAGTAAAGTTTCTGATGGTTAAATAAGAGATTTGTAATTCAATCTTCGTCTACGTTAAAAACTGATTGCTGTCTTAGTCCGGACGCCATAATAGGTTGAAACTCTCTAAAAAAAATGTGTGTCTAATATATATATATATATATGATTTCTTACTCCTAACTATTAAATCCACATTTATGATTTCTTCTAAAAGGAAAAAAAACAAAAAGAAGTCCATATTTCTAATTTTCTAAAAACAATAAAAAATAAATAAAGAAGGTTTTATTAAAAATATTTACTTATATATTTCTAAGATGTCTCCTAAATATTATTTAGTTGAATGAGCTAGAGAAAACATTCAGTCCGGCTGTGGTGTAAAACTGGTGTTTTACGCCAGCCAATAAACTCCTGTCACATGGACAATCTTAAGTTCCCACTTAAATCCCTCTCCAAATTAGTGTCCAAATAGAGAACGAACAAAGAAGTCAGACAAAAGCTCACCGCCACAGCCCTCCCTCTTCCATATTTACTTGCCCAAACCTCCACCACACCACACATTGGAGCTCACCGCCACAGAGTTCGCCGGAGCTCACCGCCACAGAGTTCGCCGGAGCTTACCGCCACAAACACAAACCCAGTTAGAAGCTGATAGTTTTTAGATCCCTTAAAAACACAATTATATTAACCTAGGTAATTAGCCATGTTATTACTTAGTCCAATTTAACAAAACTAGGTTATCACAATCACAACAATCATGTCATGCATAGCAGCGGAAAGATAAATAACACAAAGATATGATCACCCAGGAAACCAAACCAGTAAAAACCTGAGGATGATTTAACCTAACTATCCTCAAGGCAAACTTGAATCCATTATTTTGAAAGAATTGAAGTTCATACAATAAGACTTACAAGTCCCACGCTCGACTTTTTATTGCTACCTACCAGTAGAACTTATTGACACGACCATGTGCAAGCTCTGAATCTACGGACTCCTTTCTTGGATTCACCATCAGATACAAGCACACTCGCTTGTGTTTCTTTAAGTTTCAATGGCAGTAACTGAGTTGATCATCAAGGTGTAGATAATATCTCTTCCTTGAAAACCCTAAGTTTGTGTAAAGAAAAGCTCCTCTAGATCTCACAAGAGATTTACACAAACAGCAATATGAGCAACACTAAAATGTGGTTAGGGTTTTTTTTTATTTTATTTTTTTTTTTATTTTATACTTAGGATAAATTAGAAAACCCTAAACGTTTTAAGCAAACTAGGGCTGAGTTGGAAATTTGCAGAAAAACACATTCTGCCCGAGATTTGATCGATTGAACCTAAGCTTCGACCGATCGAGCTAGGCCGAAATGCACAGTAACTTCTGCATCAACTCGATTCCAACCTTACATAAAAGATACAACTTTGAGCAAGTCTAAACACAACTAAACATATTGTTTTGATCATGGTTTGCCAACAATATACATTAGAGTTCTAAATACATAAAAACCTAAGTCTTTAGAACCTAACAGAAGCAAACAACCAACCCCACCGGCCACCACCAAATATGACCACCAATCATAGGCGAAACCTATTGGCACCGCCAAAGCCTAACCCTTCAACCACTAAACCCATTTGCACCACCAACCCCACCGGCAAAACCCACTTGCACCACCGAACTCACCAATCACCGGCCAAACCCACAAAGTCAAGACCCAAAAATACAAAGAAATTTCATAGCAAACCCACCATAAAACAAACCCATAACAAACCTCAGTTTCTTTCTAAAACTTGAAATCAATAGTGGAGAAACCAAGATTCGACACTGTTCGTAGTGGTGGTGGTCAACGGCGATGGACTAAGACTGGTTTTGGCCTTGGATGCCTCACGGTGAAAAAAAAAAAAAAACGAAGATGGAGGTTTGGGCAAGCAAAGATGGAAGAGGGAGGAAGCTTTTGTCTAAGGGCTGTGGGTTTTCTTAATTCGTTCTCATGCACAGCTCCAACAAACTCTGTGGCGGTGAGCTCTGGTGTGTGGTGTGGTGGAGGTTTGGGCAAGCAAATATGGAAGAGGGAGGGCTGTGGCGGTGAGCTTTTGTCTAACTTCTTTCTTCGTTCTCTATTTGGACACTGGTTTGGAAAGGGATTTAATTGGGAACTTTAGATTGTCCACGTGGTAGGAGTTTATTGGCTATTATGATATAAAAGTAATTAGAGGAAAAATAAATTGCATTAATAATTTATAAACTTTTATATATTTTTATGAAATGCATTGAATACACTTTGAATTAATGAGTTATGTATGGAATAAGAATAATTTTGGGAAACAAAATTGATGTATTAGTCAAATCTAGGGACTAGGGGGCCACTATAAAGATTTATACATAAATTTTTATATTTTTACCAAAAATAGAAGAAGAGCAATTTTTGGAAACCTAAAGGGGTTGGCTTAGTAGTTTCTAAGGCCTCGTGATATTCATGAGATTCTGGGTTCAAAATCTCTTTCCAGTATCTTGCGGCCATCTCTATGGAATTCCTCTCTATAATAAATCGGTGTGTGTGGAACAGGGGGGCTACATATGCTCAAAGAAATAGTCAGATACTTGAAGAGGTTTAGATATCCTTGTTTACAAAAAAGAGCAATTTTTGAAAATCCAAGGGGACCATGGCCTACCCTAGCCCCCCTCCATCAACCCGTCTCTTTGCATAGCTAGCACACATAAGGTGACATGTGTCACCACTGTAGACCAAGGGTGGCTGCACATTGACTTCAAGTCCTTAAGGTATTCAAATGAGCACCTTGAATCGAAAAAAAAAAATTATGTACATAATTAATTTTAAACTAAGCTATTTTGACCAACCTAAAAAAATATTGAACACCCTAACTTAAGAATCTCAAAATTTTGGGTTCAAAAAAAAAAGACCCCCACAAACATAATCCTTAACCCCATAAACAAAAAGTTTATATAAAAAGTCTAAATAACAAAAATAAAAATTAGCTTAAATAATAGCAAAAATAGTCATAACAATAACAAGAAAAGGTCAAACAACAACAAATGAACAAAAATATTAATTCTATAGCTTTTGACTGGAGTTTGTGGAAATGTTTTATGTTAGAATCTTTTTTATTTTTTATTTTTTTTCCCTTGTATGTGTGTTTGTTTCTCAAAAAAGAAGAAGAGGCAATTGTCTCACATTACTTAGGGACCCGTTTGGTGGGAGGAGTGAAAAAGTGGGAGGGTAAAAAATTGGTGGGAGGATGGAAAAATGGAATGATAGAAAAAATTAAGCTTTCCCTCGTGTGCGTTTAGTTGGAGGGGTGGAAAAGTGGGAGGGATGAAAAATCTTTTGTTTGGTTGAAGAGAAAAGTGGGAGAATAGAAAATGTAGTTTATATAAATTTACTCTTATGCCTTTATTACATAATATGTAAGAAATAATTTATTTGTACTCATTAAATAATATAAAAATTAATGCATCACACATATAAATTTATATTAATTTTTTTTATTATGTATACTATAACCTATTTTATATATATACACACACAAAATTCTGGGTGGAACCAAAAAAAAATCCCTATCATTTAATTGGGGTCCCTATAGGCGCCAATAAGGTCAATGTACTTTTTATTTCAATAAACATCTTTTATTACAACGAAAAGAAGACTATTACTAGGCTTGAAAACATCTTTTATTTATTTATGTATTATTATTATTATTTAATTTTTTATGTAGATTTATTCAAGTTATGTTTTTATTAAATTTTGTATAATTTAAGTTTTTTCAAGACCATCCAAAAAAACATGAAACATGTGTAGACACCGCATTTTGTACTCCTTACGACTCGGACTCTCATTCCCCAATGATGCCTGAACTCTAAAGGTTCAAGGCCAGTTTAGAGTTCAATAAGATATCAAATTGACTTGAGGAGTGTTAAAATGGAAAATATAACCTTTTAAATAAGCAAAAATCTATTTTTGAAAACAAAAGATCAAAGTGGCCATTGGCCCACGTACATGGGCAGTGGCCTACGTACATGGGCCAAAGCATGCATACGCAGGCACACTCCTGCGTACACAACTAGGGTTTTAAAAGTATGAAAAAGACAAGTTTTCTGCAATAATAACTGAGGTTTGGAATGAATCCCACATCGTTAAGTCTTCTTAGCTAGCTTAATTAACGAGTCTAGCTAGGTTTGCAATGGAGAGATGTTAGACAAGTTTTGGGTGTGAAGGCATGGCCTAAGGTCAAGTGAGTTTCAACAATTTGAAAAATAAGAACACCATAGTTAGAACAGACAAATTCATGACATCCATGCTTGCAAATTGCAACCTAGTCTTGTTCGATCTGTCCCTTTCCTATGGAAGTTGATTAAACTTGACTCTAGAAGAAATGGAAGGAATGAAACTTAGTGAAAGTCCACAATTAACATCTGGTTCTACTCCTATATTTTTTCATTATACAATACGCAAGTTGCTCCCCCCCCCCCCCCCCCAAAAGGGCACAAATTTTGACAACCTATGTTTAAAGTATGTCAGTATCTTGGCGCATGGAAAAAGAAAAACAAGGAAAAGAAAATAGAATAAAAAATCTGTTGATTTTGAAATCAATCGGATTCTTTTTTACCCATTCGGATAATTGGGGAGATGAAAAAGTAGGAAGATAGAAAATGTGCAAAGAATGAAAAAGTGAAAACATAGAAGAGATTTTAGTTTTCTTTTATAATATTTAATTGAAAATGAAAAAGATGAAATTAAAAACGAAGTTTATATAAATTTACTTTCATGCTCCTATCAAATAAAAAAGATAATAAATTATAATTTTTTTTTTAAATTGTATATGAATGGGCACTTTCTTTTATACATACAATTATAGTGAAGCGTTGCACAATAAAGTGAAGAAAACAAGGAAGAGAAAGACAAAAAAAGAAATGAAAAGGATAAGAGCATCCACAGCAGATGTTACAAAAAAAAATGTCATTTTGCCACGCCAAAGACCTACTTTATTATTTTACCACATCATTTTACAATATTCCATTTATCAGATGTTTTATCATTCAATTCTATACATTAAAATGATATTACATTAAAATAATATATCTAACAAAATAAATAACAATCACAACACTGCTGCCGCCGCCGCCACCACCACCACCGTGGCAACCACAATCCATTGCAAAACAAAAAACTAAAAACAAAACCACCACCACAACCCCCATCATTAACAACCCACCACAAAACCCATTAAAAACAAAGCAACACCCACTAGCACAGCAACTCAAACCCAAAAAACACTCTGATCAAGATCTCACTCACCTCAACCCACGATCAAGATCTTGATCAACTCAACATCGATGCCCATCAAACCCAGAAAACACTCCGATCAACTCAAACCCACTAGCACCGGCAACCCACGATCAAGATCTCACCTCACCTCACTTCAATGTCAATGCCCACGATCAAGATCTCAAGGTCGATGCCCATGATCGTGACGAACACTCCGATCTCACCTCAATGTCGATGCCCACGTCGATTCCGATTGGTGATGACGATGACGATGACGAGGCCCGGAGAGATCGGCGATGACGATGCAAAATGCAACCGGTGAGAGATTGCCGATGATGGATCAAGATCAACAATTTATAAGAGAGAGGGAATCGATGAGAGAGAAGAGAAAAGAATAAACTGAAGAGAGAGGAGAGAGAAAAGAGAATAAAAAAATATTAATCAGTTATTCCATTTCTGTCCGTACAGTGGCAAATATGCAACGGCACTGTTCATATGTTGCAAAAATTATGGCATTTGGAACATCTGATAAAAAGGGTTTTTGGTGTTTGGTGTGGCAAATGTGCCAAATATTTGGCATTTGGCACATATACCACATCTAGTGTGGATGCTCTAAGTACGTTGCACTGTGCGAGACATTTTTGTCCGCTTGTTTTCTGTCCAATTTTCGTCCATTCAGGGAAATTACATTCGGATGCATTTTGGAAGAAAACACTCAGTTCCACACATGTAAGACCTATATATCACTGAGACAGATTTCATGAGACTGTCTTATATAAGAAATTTTTTTTACTAAGGAGTTAAAAGAAATCCTTTAACGGAGCTATTGAGACCAAAGATCAGGTTTGGACCCACATTATTGACTAGGACAACAACGATTACTAAATCATTACTTGGCTACATAACACGTCAAAAAAGAGGAATTTACCAAGGTAAGCATGTTTGGATGAGGAGCAGTTTCCCAAATGCACAGTAAGAGACAAAAGTGGGTAAAGGTGGGAAGAACAAGAGTGAGGCCTTATTTAGATACTCCACAATAGGATTAATAGACACTCATTTTTGTATATCATTTGTACACACTATCACTTTCATGTTTTAAATATGAACTTAAAAAAAAAAAAATGTGTACATGGTGAATTGAATAAAAGTCAAAACATGGGATTCAAGTGATAACTCAATAGTAATGAATTTTTTTTTGGTGCCGCATGTATGTGATTTGAAGCTTATATCTCCCTATCCCTTTCCAACTATTTACAAATCAAAAAATGAAAATAAGTAAAGAACAAAAAGTAAATGAAGAGAAAATATTTAGTAGCCAGGCCAAGAGTCTGTGTGCTAGCTAGTTAATTAGATAAACTTTTCCAAAGGGCTTAGCCTTAGGTTCATTTTCTTTGTTTCTCATGCGGAGGTCAAACTTAAAATGATGTTGAAATTAACAAATATGGTAAGTTGATTGCCTCAAGTTCCATTATTAGTTTTCTATTTCTAGTATTGATGTCACTTGTGGACTTCTAGAATAACAAGATACATCATTGAACATTCATATTTGATTAAAAGGTAAGTAAAAAGACAAAAATGTTGAAGCCATAAGTGAATATGAAAGAATCAAAAGTCAAACCATGCAGGTATGTTAGAGATGACAGGTTTAACATGCATGATTTTTAGAAAAACGTTGAAGCCATAAGTGAATATGAAAGAATCAAAAGTCAAAACATGCAGGTATGTTAGAGATGACGGGATTAACATGCATGATTTTTCACTAGCCAAAAACCAGGGACGAAACCAGGATCTCAATTGAAGGAGGTTGAAGTAAAGCAATTTTTTTTTTTCATCTTAAAAATCCAAACTACATGATCCGCGGGGTGTGGGGGTGGGGGGGTGGTGGTGGTGGAGAACCCTACAACTATACTAGTAATAGGATATAGCCCTCCCAAAAAATTAGAACCGGCCCTCCCAATTATTTTTAAGATTTCTAGTTAGTTCAATGGATTTTTAGTTGGCCTCCTCAATTGTTCAAAACTTTATTACCTGTCCACCCCAATTATTCCTAAGATTTATAGTTAGTCCAAAAGATAATTACTAATAGTTGATCTTCTCTATTGTCCAAAAAATTTATAACTAATCCAATGGATAATAACTCACTCTCTAGCATCATTGACAACCTATTTCCCAACATAATTTCAATTTTTTTTCATCTTTAGGTACCTACGAAGCTTTGTTGTAGCTGCTAGTGCCAGCCCATTGCTCCATTTTCTTTCTTCTCAACACAAAAACTCTTATCTCAACCAAAATTATTAATCCATTTTTTTTCCTGGTGCAACATCATCTTCTTGACTCTTTAAAGAAGTGAATATGCAAGTGCATTTTCTTTTCTCTCTCTTTTATCAAAAATCATTGTTATTTTACCCTTAGGATTATTTTTGTTTCTTTCTTCTACCACTATGTGTGTGTTGATATGCAAAAGGGTATTTAAGATTTTTTGTTCACATTTTTGTATTGCTATCTTTATTCCATTAAAGATTGTTGGGCATAATTTTGATGTGAATTGTTCTTTTATTGGATTTTTTTTTTTTTTTTTTTTTTGTATTTGTCTATAATAAACTATATAATTTTTGTATGTTCATTAATATTTAAGAATATAACAATATATCAAAGTTAATAATTTTGTATTCAATATGAACTGCGCTTAATATATCAATACTACAATTTGGCCCCCCCCAAGTAAAATTTTCTAGCTACGCCCCTGCAAACCAACATTCATATAGTACCGACAATTGGGCCGTTCTTTTAATAAAAAAATTGTCAACAGATGAAAAAACGCAAAATAATTTTTTTTTTTAATACAATCTATCAAATGGAATTTGGATATTTTGGTTTGGTCAAGGAAATCAAAGTTTTTGATATTGTTCAATAGTAGTATGCTGTTTCGATATTATTGTTATTTTTATTATATATATATATATTCTTTTTTTTTTCCATTTAATTATTGGTTTACATTACACTATCAATATAAGATTTACATTATAGAATAAACTAATTTGTACAAAATCATATACAATTGTAAAAAGTGTAAAATGTTATGCACATGTCTATAATATACCATGCAAATATGATATTGATAATCTAATGTAAACTAATAAATGGTCACACAAATCTATGTCTTTAACCTAATTTAATGGCCCAGTTCACCACTATTGTTATCTTTGGAATGGCCCAATTAGATGTGCAAAAAAAAAAAAAATATATCCAATACAAGTCAAAAGAATCAAAAGTTCAAAACATCCCACCTAGTATTCACGTGCATTCTGACATAATTCATGACTTCAACATTTACCCAACACATCACAGCCACACATTTTGAATATAAAAGATAACAAAAAATTGCAACAGCTGCTAGAGAGAAAGAGAGTGTGTAAACGCATTTGACATTTCTCTAGTGAAAAATGAAAGCATGGTGCGTGCTTGGGCAGAGAAGACAAACTGACAAATTAAAACCAGTAAAAGATAATTTGGGATAAACTGAAATTTTCAGTTTATTTGTAATCTTATTTTATATATTTTTTTTATTTATAGGTTTTATTGTATTTTTAATATTATTTATAAATCTCATTGTATTATTCAGCTTATTTTTCAAATTTTTTTTTTTCTACACTTTTAATAAAAAGTTTTCAATTTCAGTTAAATAAATTGTTTCTAATCGGACCCTAAGAATTTTTACTGTAAGAATGAGTGAAGCAGATTGACTGAACTAGGCTGTGGTGTTGTGATGGTATAAATTTATAATTTCTTTTTGGAAAATTCTGGAGTTTTTCCAAATGGCAAGACTTAGGTGCTGTTTCTTAAAATTCTGTTACGTGGTTTTTTATTTATTTATTTTTTTCTTATAGAATATAAGTTTATTTTTTAATTAAGTAGTCATATGGTTAAATTTTAAGAAAAAAAAACTTAAAATACTGTATATAAATTTTGTCATTTTCTAAATTGTTTGGTATGATTATACAAATTTTTTCTACAAGGCGCAAAGGATCATGTTTGGGAAGGCCAAGGAGAATTTTCTTAGGTTCTTTTTTAAATCCGGTGGCATAACCCCCAAGCCATCAAATAGCTTCCTCCCTGTCAAAAACAGTAATTAATTTCCTATTATGCTTGCTTTCCATTAGTCAATATGTGTGTATATATATATATTCTTCGCTTATGTAGATTGAATAGCCTCTAGGGGTTAGATCACTGTTTTAGTTTAACATAATTCTTAGATATGAAAGAAAAATAACTTTGTCTCACAATAATATTGTAAGTGAAAATCATAAGGGAATTTAGCTTTATTCCATATAATTTTATGGGCCAATATATATGCCTCATTGATGTAAAATAAGGGATTGAGATCCAATATAATTTCTAGACACAGGTACAATTGAATTCAGTACGAGGGGAAAAAATAACTTTTTTCCTCTACCATTGGATCAAATACAAAAAACCAAAAAATAAAAAAAAAAATTTGTCGTTGGATTCACTTGCACCCAGTGTATATAATACCCTTTTTTTTAAGAAACCAGTGTATATAATACCTTAGATATTGCATTTTAATTATCTCAATCCTAAAATAGGAAATTACCAATGTAGTAACTAAAGTGATTTGATAATCATAAATTACTCTCAAACAATTTATAGGTTGAACTTCACTTTAAACAAAAAAAAAAAAAAAAAAAAAAAAAGCCCATACTCGTATTTTCAATTTTAAACTAAAATTTTTTAACCAAATGAATCAATGCTTAAAGCATTTTGCACTTCGTGAAATGTTATAAAACTTATTTTTCAGAAGTAGAAGACTAGAAAATTCTTTTTAGCAACCTTTACCTGATTTATGAGGTCAGCCAATTTTTTATTTTTATTTTTGAAAACATGAGGTCAACCAATTTAGGAATAAAATTCAAATTAAATTTTCATCCATAACGAAGTCATTGCATTCCGATGCTTTGAAGTCGGGAATCGGGAGAATCAATGGAATCCAATAAGAACTTGTGGGTTATTTGTTCACCTTGAACTTGAGTCTCATAAAATTTTCCAGAATACAATTTTTATCCCTTGATCTTTTTCTTATTATTGATTTACATCTACCTTCTCAAGCAACTCTACCTTTTAATTTTTGACTTCTTTGTAATTAATTAAATTAAATGCAAAGTTTCAAATTCAAAGACTTGAACTTGTTCCAAATGTGGCTTCACATAAATCTGGTGTCTTCTCATGATACTTGGATATCAAATTCCTCGTTATTATTAATAGGATAAATTTTAGCAACCTATCCTAAGATTTGAACTAATGCCAACTAGGTCCAACACATTTCAAAATTGACCAACTTAGTCCTTAAGCCCAACTTACTCCTTAAACATCGTTAGCCCATCCGTTAGTCATTTGGCCCACTATTCTCTCTCTCCTTTTGCAGATTCTCTCCTCTTTCATGTCTCTCTCTTCTCTCAACTCAAGATTTCTCATTCCTCTTCATAACCCTAAATTATGGGCCCCAAAATCTCAAGCCACAACTACCGCCACCGCCACAGTCTCAAGCCACAATCACCACAAGCCAACACCAGTACCACATTGGCTCTCTTTATCGGTTCTTTTTCTCTTAAGCTCAGCCATGGCTGAACTCCACAAAGCCATACCACCACTAATGGCAGCTGAGCTCACCACCACCACCACTACCATTAGCCAATGTCTTCTCCTCTATATTTCTCTCTTATTTTCTTCTTTATTTTTTTTTAATTTATTTTCTCCTTTTGTTTTTGGGCAAACCCCTTTTGTGTTTGGTATTGTGATAGCTTTTTGGTTTTGTTAATTTAGGGATTGAGTTTTTGTTGGTTGTAGGGATTTAGTGATTTTGATGTTGATTTGGGTTTGTAAAATATGATATTGGGTGTTTTGAGCTTGGCTATTAAGGTTTGGAAAATAGGATATAGGGATTGATTTCCAATGGGCTTGAATGTACTATGCATATGTGCCTAAATCAATGATGTGTAAGATTTTTTTGTGGTAGTGGGTTTGTGAAAAACTGACAATGGTGAAGAGACAGTGATTTTGTTTGGTTTTGTACAAGAGAAGAATTTGATGGATTCATTAGTCAAAATCTGTGCATGTCTTGCTGATTTGGTATAGGTTTGGCTGGGTGTACACACAAAGAGAGAAGAGAGGGACAATAGAGAGAATAGAGGGCAGGGGAGAATCAGAGAGAAGAGAGGGCTGACTAACAACATTAATGGTGTTTAGGGACTAAATTCAATTTTAAAATTTCTTGAACCTAGTTGGTATTAGCCCAAACCTCAGGGCAAGTTACTGAAATTTACCCTTATTAATAATATACCTGCCTTATTTTGACTAGAAAATTTTTAACCATTATCAAATAAATCTTGAACTTGAGGAAAGAGTTGTCATTTGCCTACCCATCACACTTTTAAGTCTTAATATGGTTTGTACAATAGAAGAATTTGATGGATTCATTAGTCAAAACCTGTGCATGTCTTGCTGATTTGGTATAGGTTTGGCTGGGTGTACACACAAAGAGAGAAGAGAGGGACAATAGAGAGAATAAAAGGCAAGGGAGAATTAGAGAGAAGAGAGGGCTGACTAACAACATTAACGGTGTTTAGGGACTAAATTCAATTTTAAAATTTCTTGAACCTAGTTGGTATTAGCCCAAACCTTAGGGCAAGTTACTGAAATTTACCCTTATTAATAATATACCTGCCTTATTTTGACTAGAAAAATTTTAACCATAATCAAATAAATCTTGAACTTGAGGAAAGAGCTGTCATTTGCCTACCCATCATACTTTTAAGTCTTAATATGGTTTGTTAAAGACATATCAAGCCCAATAGTCAAGGTCCAAACCCAATTTTACTTAATGTGTGCAAGACAAAAAAATATATTTGTTCCACAAGTCTGTTAACTATAGTTAATATATGGTCAATTTAAGGTTTTTCTTTTGTTGTAACACAAGATTTGTACTTCACTCATAGATAAGATATGTAGCTCTCAAAGGTTTCTTCTATATTCATAGACAATTAGTTTAGACCACATAAATTTCCAATGTTTCTTTCTTCTTCTCTTTTATGTTTCTTTCCTCCTATTTATTTAACATTGTTTGTTATCCTATCATTATACTACATCCTAAAATCAAGCTTGTTTGGGGCAAGTTTCATTTTCTTTAAAAAAATCTTCAAAATCGTTAGAGATATATTAAACCCAATAGCATAGGGGAGCCTAATCTTACTTAATGTGTAAACCAAGTACAAATCTTGTATTACAATGAACCCAATATATATAGGTACATAAAAGAGGCTAAATCCTAGATTAACTATATTAATTATGATTAATAGACTTGTTGTACAAGTATAATACTTGGCTTGCACACTAAGTTAGATTGGACTTGAGCCTATACTATTGGGCTTAATATATCTCTAACAAAAATATAAAAAATAAAACATTTGAAAATTAAATAATCTTTCTAAAGTGCACTAAAAAAAAAAAAAGGTTAAAGTGCAAACTACATCCTTGAAGTTCAGTGTTTTTGGATTTTATTCTCTAAAATTTTAAAATTTGAATTTTACACTCTTAAAATTATATTTCATTTAAATCAACAATGCTTCCATCTATATTTTCTGTTAAATAAAACATAATCTTGTCACGTGTATTTAGTTAATTTAATAAAATAATACCACATGGCATAATAACAATGACATAGCATCATTTTTAAAGCATTAATTTTTTTTCCTCTAAGGAGTTCATAATTTTTAATTGGGGGAAGCCTAAAATAATTGAGTTTAGTTAACTTTTTAAAGAGCTTAACTACCCGTTTGGGTATTGATGAAAATCTAGCTTATTGCGTCTGTGTTTTCTTTCTTTTTTTTAGCCGCATGTTTTTGTGGCTGTTGGCTTTTCTAGTGGGTTCCGTGCATTGTTCACGAAACCCACAAATCTTTTTTTTCAACAAAACTTTCATTAAAAATAAGTCTGACAGTATTATTCACATATTTAAAAATTATTTTGTTACAGTATTTTTAATTTTCAACAAAATAAACGGTATCTCAACACACCTTAAATGAGAATTTCAAAAATTTTAGAGTACACGCATATCACAATTTTTTATGAACAATGTGAAAGAAACGCGGTAGTGGACAGGGAAATGTGGTAGTACGGAATCTACCGACAGAGTGACAGTCTGATAGACAGCACATGGAGGTCTAATTGGCCCTTAACTTGAAGGACTTTATTGGTCAAAATAGGTAACAACCAATGTCATCAAACGTTTAGGTTTGTGCTTATCGAAGAAAAAAAAAAAACATTTAGGCTGTGTTTGGTTGCTGGAAATCGTTTTCCGGAAAATACATATTTTCCGGAAATGCTAATTTCCGGAAAAGGAAAATGTATTTGGGTGTTTGGCTGTTTCGGAAATCGTTTTACGGAAAATCAATTTCGGTGTTTGATTCGTCCAAATATTTTACGGAAATCGTTTTACGGAAATTTAATTCCGGTGTTTGATTCGTCCAAATATTTTACGGAAAATACTTTACGGAAAACGTTTTCCCATGTTTGGTTCGGAAAATACTTTACGGAAAATAGTTTGGATCAACATAATCGAGCTGGAGTTAGAGCTTAAAAATAACTAGTTTGAAGCTATATTTTACTCTATAGATAAAATTCAAGAACCTGCATTCCCTATACATATCTGTAACAATACTTTACGGAAAATTATGGTCATTTGGTTCAACATCAAACATAATCATTCGAATATACCCATAATATTTATATAAAAACAGCCACATCAATCGTTCACCATTGGCATTACACCTCAATGGCATACAAAAATGATACCTATTTGTGGTATCTGAACAGTACAAATACATAATTTGGGCAATTGTATCGTCCCAATAATACAAAAGAGTACATATATAATACATTGATAGGTCAATATTAATACTACAACATAAGTTAATTCCTAAATCTACCATCACAGTCAACATGAAATAAGCAAATCAAATTTGTGAGAAAAAATAACCATCTAACCATAGCTTCCTCAACCTAGCATTCTTGGCTAAAAATCTACGTGCCGTCTTCTCATTCTCACAAAGATGGTCGAAGGCAGTAGCGAGCAGATCTTCGCTATATCCCTCCGCCATCATAGCCATTACCTCATTATACAAAGTTGTATAATCTACCGGGCCCCGATTAATTTCTTTCAGAGCGCCAGCTATTTCCTTCAGCTGATCAGACAGATCAGTCAGCACACTATCATCAACATTAGAAGCTGCACGCCCTCTTTTGCGGGACTTGGAAATTCCCAACCCAGTGGTGGATGATTCATTTGCGTTCTTCCCCTTTTCAGCCACACATTCCTCCACATTATCTGCAACAAACTCTGCACTATCCCCATTATCCCCATTATCTGGCTCATTTTCGATATCCACTCCGGACTTAGCAAAGCCACCTGTGGCTGTGTCCTTTCCCACCACAATCGCTAATTCATCGTAAAACTCAATTTTTTTGTTCAGATACTCGGCATGCTTCCGATGTGCCTGTAAGGGAGAAAAGAACGTATATAACAATGCAATAATAACTTCACTCATAAATTCAATATAAAAGACTATGCAATAACAATTAAAGCAAATACTCCATACTTTTTCCTACATTTTCTCAGTAATCAAACAAGTAATGCAAAAAAACTCTCAAATAAGGATGAAACAAGTAAATACATTATGTTACTATTATGCACACTTCACTGCTAAGAGAGCCCAATTAAAAAGAAAAAAGAAAAAAAAACACAACAGCAAGCACAAATCTTTTGGTTAAAAACTTTGTTTTCTTTCATTCACTTCTTCCTAGCAACCAAATAGAAAGATCAAAGAAAACAGTGGGTCCTTAATTTCCTATTATTCCCAAGTCATAGCTGAAAAAAACCCATTAAAAAAATCACCTTAAAAAAAGTATTAAGAAAATATAGTTAGAAGCCATACCATAACTTCTTCTTGGTATGTTTTAGTGTCACAAGTTATCATTTTCAGATTTTCGTCCCAACCGAATCCACTCTTCTTTCTAAGCTCTTGAATAGTTGCCCACATGGACCTTAGAGTCCGCATCCGGTTCTCCACAAATACAGGGTGGCACTCAACCCCGAAATGGGCCGTTATCTCCTTCGCTACAAGAGCAAAGGAGCCGGCCCTAAAAGTATTAGAGGGCTTATTGCCCTTTCCAGCCTCCTCTGTAAGTATCTTTAGCATCATCTCATGCATAGGTGGCAGCCACCTAAATTGCTTGCTGCCGCTAACTTTTTCTTTGCCCTTTGACATTACTACATATGAAAATAGTATAGTGAGAGTAGCATTTAGTAATTACGCTCGGAACATGAATAACAAATCAAACACACATACAACCACGCTTATGAATGTGCACAACAGAATGGAACATGCTAACTATGGAAATGACAATGTAATACCATCAAATAACAATGTAATGCTAAAAATTCTTTTTCATTACATCACCAAAAGTCTATATTACATACATTGTCTTTACAAAAAAACAAAAAGGAAAAACACAATACAATCATAGAAATCTAAATAAAATACTACTCTCCACTCCTGATATAATCAGACCACATGGCTTGGCATATCTCATCTCTCTTAGCATTCCATGATCTACTATCTTCGACGGACTCCCGATGGGATTGTGTTTCTTGTTGGTGGTCACTAAGCTCTACTTGGTTCATTGCATCTTCCATAATATGGTCATTTGGTTCAACCCCCATAATGTGATTATGAACCACACAACACGCTAACACTACTTTCACTTGGGTTGGGAAAGACCAATATGGTTCTGCATCCAACACTCGAAAACGTTTTTTCACCACTCCAAACCCTCGCTCAATGGTAGTTCTCAATGAAGAGTGTCGGAGGTTGAACAATTCTTGCGCATTCTCAGGAGGACGATCACTAAACTCTTTCAAGTGATATCGTACACTCCGATACGGTGACAATATTCCATTTTTATTACCATACCCAGCATCACCAAGATAAAATTTACCTACATATATTAAAAAAAAAAAACCAAATCACTACTATGTTTAGGAAAACACATAATATTTATTAAACTAACAAACCAAAAGGGTGAAGTAATCGTGTAATACCATTGGGAATTGAAAATCCCCCTGTCCTAGCAAATGCATCATTTAATACACGTGAATCATGTGCACTGCCTTCCCATCCAGCCAACACATAAGTGAACTTTAAGTCAAAACTAATGGCAGCTAACACATTTTGCGTGGTTCCATCTTTGCGACCACGAAATCTTCCTTGTATTTCAGGTGGCACAGATGCACGAACATGTGTACCATCTATTGCTCCAACACAATCCTAATTTTCGACAAACATAATGGTTTAAAATTACATAAATCTTCACAATTTACAAAAACACACAAGTCGCAATATTTACCTTAAAATATGGGTAAAACCTTCTGCTATTCCTTATCTCTGGAGGTGTATCTTCGCTACGCAGTCTTATTAGAGCTCTATATAATTTCAGGACCCCCCTAAGGACAATCTTGAAGTATCTATGAACAGTCTCAGTTGATCTATAGATCCGACTACCCATTACACGAAACCTCACATTATGACCAATAATGTGCAAGAAAATGAACACTTGCTCCGTAACAGACATGTGAACAGTCGGACGTACGTGCTCCCCCTCAGTGAGGGTGTGACATAAGTGGTGGAAAGCTATAGGCTTCATCCTAAGTTGATTCACACAATGTCTCTCACTTCCATGCAAAACACTATTTATGTATTCCTCTCTCTCGGCGGCATGGTTAACATAAGGCGCCCTAGGCAGTTCTCTACGTCTACGTCGTAATTTCTTTAACAATGCAACCCCCACAAGGAGGACAGATGCAACTGAGGCAAGAATTGCGGCTTTGGTTTTTTTCTTCATCTAACAAAATCACAAACATTGTAGTTTAAGAGGTATGTAAACAAGTATGCTATTGATTACACCATAAATAAAATCAGCCACAAACATATAACATCCAAACCATCACATTGCATTCTATTTACACTATAACAATACCATCACATTGATAACTACACATTGATATCGCACAATACCATCACATTACATTCTATTTATAATCACCTATATACCCAAAGCACCTTCAATGAAGGTTTAAACACACACATATTGGTCTGCAAGAACATAATAACACCAAGCATGGGTGAAGCCCCAAAATTTCTACACATAACCCATAACCAAATTCTAATAAAAATAACAGCAAAAACCAATCATGCATAACCAGTCAAGCCCCAAAATTCTAAAAAAAAATTTCAGACCACAAACCAATTGGGAATAACCTGCAATCAGAAAAGCCCCAAAATTGATATATGCATCACCCATAAATACACAGTTTCATAAACAATGGATAATTAAAAAAATTGATAAATATCCTGCAATCAGAAAAGCCCCAAAATTTCATATACATAATCCACAAATACACAGTTTAATCGACAATGGATAATTGAAAAAATTAATAAATAACCTGCAATCAGAAAAGTCCCAAAATTTTGATATACATTACCCACAAATACACAGTTATAAACAATGTATAATACAAAAATTAATAAATAAAAACATGTAAATAATTATATAAATATTTATATAAATAAACAACTAAATAGAAATATATATATATATATATATTTCAGAGATCGGATCGGGCTTTCTCAAAAAAGAAAAAAAGAAAAAAAAAGAGATCGGTGTGGCGGATCGGACGTGTGGACCGGTGAGGTGAGTGGATCGGATGTGTGGGTCGGAGGTGAGGTGAGTGTGTGGCGGATCGGTGTGAGTTTGAGCTGTCACTCACCGTGGGTCTGCGGCGTTTGGCGCGGTGGTCATTCGCCGGATCGGAGCTCTGGGTTGCTGGATCGATCGCGGTTTGGGGTGCGTTTGAATCGACTTTCTCTCGCTCGTTCGCCGGATCGGAGCTCTGGGTTGCTGGATCGATCGCGGTTTGGGGTGCGTTTGAATCGACTTTCTCTCGCTCGTTCGCCGGATCGGAGCTCTGGGTGTGAGGTAGATTGTTTTTTTTTTGTTCTTTCTCTCTCGCTCGCGTGTTGTGTTTTCTGTTTTTTCTCTCCCTCTCTCTGCGTTTTGCAAGCCACGGAAATGAATTGAAGTGAAAATGAAGGCAGAAATTCATTTCCGTGGTCAAGGCTTCAAATTTCGGTCAACAGGAAATCAATTTCCGGAAAATAATATTTTCCGTCACAGCCAAACGCTCCATTTTCCGGAAATTGATTTCCGAAATTCGTTTAAAGTCGAATCAAACGCACCCTTAGGCACAGATGTTATAACAAATTTTGAGTCGGAAAACATGGCCTTAAGGTCAAAAATAAGAACCATATATTAGGACATTCAAATTCATGGCTTCCATGCGAACGTACGTGCATGAAGGATGCATGGACGGAATGAAATTAGTGTAGTCCAGAATTAACAGCTACTGTTTCCTACAACTCATTTTACCAAAGACTTTTCACAAGTTAGATTACATAACTGATTCTCTAGTATTTGGTGAAAAAAAAAAATCAATAATAACTTGACTCGTACATAAATTGTGGTAATGTATGTAACAAAGTGTGCGGAAATAAACTTTTTGGTTTCCTACTCCAATTTTTCTGTTGGGTGCCTTACCGTGTGGGTCCAGCCCACTTGCTTGCCATGCCTTGTCAAAGCTCATTTATGAGCTTGGTTCCAAGAGTCTTCAAATTCAGCTTTCCATTTAATGAGAAGTGTTCCAAAGTCAGCATGCCATTTTTTTGGGCAGTGACTTAGGCGTGTGAGACACGCTGAAACGGACAAAGAAAAAAAAGAAGGAAAACAAAGGCCATTCGGCCTTGTGAGCAAAGCTGAAACAGAGAGCCTTTCTTGGCCATTTGTATGTGAGTTCCAGAGAGAGCAAAACACAAAAAAGAGAGAGCTTCAGCTGGAGGTGCAGTCCGAAAAATAGAGAGAAACACAGTGAGAGTGTGAGAGAGTGAAAAAGAAAAAGGAGATATTTTTCTTTGCTCACACAAGGAAGATAAATTGGTGGAGTTCTCATGGAGCTTTTGAGTGCTACAACTATGGAGAGTTGGAGTATTCAAAGGAAGATTTTGCTATTGACTTTGTGGTGAAATTGTATTTACTCATTGAGATTAATTTGTTGTATATCCAATTTATTATGAACACAAGTTTAGTATAAACTTGATAATTGTAATCTCTATTTATAGTGGATATTTTTTGGAGCTACCCCATGATTTTTCCCTCTACACTAGAGGGTTTTCCACGTAAGATTTGGTGTTTTTGTGTTGTGGTTGTGTGGTGCTTGCTGAATTTTTTTTGTTTCTATAATATTGCTATTGCTTAATAGTTATTAATTTTAATTCAAACATAGACATAGAGGGGATTAGGATTTTTCCCCAACATTTTCATTCTACAAAATGCATGCAGTCAACATCAAACCTTCAACTTTCTTAAGAAAATGTTATTTTTTAAGAGATTTATCAAACAGGTCCGGGGAGACAAATCTTGACCACCCATTAGAATATCATACGAGTGTATTTGTTATGAAGAAAAAAAATCTTATGGTATGAAGTGACATACAAAACAAAGGCAAGTCCATGACATTCCCCAATCCTCGAGAAAAACTACACATTTATTGACACAAATTCTACAGTAATAGAATTAGATCGAGCATGATCAATCTCTATCCATTATCTTTTTCTTGTTCAGTTTTTATTACCATTATTATACTAACAGTAACACTCCCCTCAAGATGAGCATTTCACAGCTGAAGGATTAGATCGAGCTTCTTATATTATCAAAAGACAATATTATTCTTGTTCCCGAGTTGGACTTAATAGAAAAATCCACTAACTCCAACAGATCGAATATAAACCATCAGAAAGTGGCAGCAATTCTCTGATCAATGGAGCACATACATATGGTTGTTATGGTGACACTCTTGTGGCCGGAGTCTTGAAATGTGCAAGGGACGCTAATTCTTGAACTGCATCGGCAATCTTCACGATGCATGGTACAACATCAATTAGAGTTAAAGCAACTTCTGCAGATGGCATGATCTCTTGGAGATCAGCATCTTCCAAATGGTATGTATCAAGCATGAATTTCAGATTTTCAATGGCGGTTTTTGAGTTTTCAATGTGTGCATTAACTGATGTTGGTTGGTTCATTTTTTTGACTGCTGATGCTAATTCCCTAAGAGCTTTTCCAGATTCTGAGCAGATTTTTGTGCTTGGCTCTTGAATTTTGCGTCCGAACTCATTAAGCGTCTGTGAGGATGGCAAAACATAGGTAAGTGAATTAACTCTACCTAATGAGTTATTAAAAATATTTGTGAAAGTTTTGTCATATTTTTTTTTTTTTAAAATAAACAAAAATATTTTCAATTAAAGAATAGAAATAAATATATAATTATCATTTCATAAATTTAATGTGATACATGATGCCTAAGAGAACAATCAACAATAATTCATTATCATATAAAAAAATTCATAATATATTATAATGACTTTAACAGATAGCGAATAAAAATATCTACAAGTGAAAATAAGTTTACTCTTGAGACAAAGTTATCATTGCAATCATATATAAATAAGAACCAACACCAAAAGATTAACAATTTTTTTTACACTATTTGGAATATATGTGGACTTATTAGGTACTGTTATTGAAAATTAAAATATGAAGGGAAACATTTTTTGGGAGGGGGGGGGGGGAGGTGGTAATCTTTAAATGGTCTACCCAGCCCCCTCCCTCCGCCCTTGTGTTAGAGGGAGGTCAAAACCAAAATAAATAATAGAAAATCATATATATATATATATATGTGTGTGTGTGTGAAAATCATATATATATATATGTGTGTGTGTGTGTGTGACAGAGAGAGAGAGAGAGTATACACTTCAGCAATAAAGAAAAGATTAAAAAAAAGAGTATACATAATTGTTTTTACATAATCTTTGCAGAAGAGATTTCTATACATAATGACTTGTGTGAAATAAATTATCCATTAAAAATTTGAGTATTGCTGATTTACTTGAATCTTAGAGTTAAGGTAGTTGTTAAGAGCTTCAATTTTGTAGGCGCATTGCCAAGTTAGGGTTCCAATTTTAACATATTGTTTCCAAGGATGAAAGAGTCCAAAACGATGGTGCCACATTTCCCATCTTGCTAGATTAGCTTGAAAATTAAAAAATAATTACAAAAAATTGAAGAAAAAAAAGTCAAGTAACCATGGAATTCAAATAACTTCATTTTTTTTTTTTTTTTTTTTTTGAGGTGAAAACAAGAGGGCTAGGGTGACAAATTTATACTCACCATAGTTTCTTCATTGTTTTTCGAAGTGAGAAGGCTTTTATATCCTTGAATAAATGCTATATCACTCAAGGGCTGCCTATCTTCTGGAATTTTGAAGAATTCACTCCCAAATCCTATAAGTTTGTATTGGTTAATATTGATTCTCCACAGCAAAAGAAAAAAAAAAGAAAAAAAAAAAAAAAGAAAAAACCCAACTGTTGAGAAATTAAACAAGAAGAGAAGAAGGGGGAAAAAAAAGGAAAAAGAAGAGAGAATGGAAAGGAATTATATACTAAGGTCACGAACAGGACGTGACATAGTCACAAGGTAATTCTTGAAGAATTAGGACATGAATCGGTTTACAAAAAATAATTAATAGGTATATTTTATTTATTTATAGAAATATTTCTTGTTTATTCTATGTTTTCAAAATTAATAAATAAAAATTGTTTAAATCTTTAAAAACATAAATATGTTTTTTCCTCCCAATACATTATGGACACATATGTAAGAGTGTTCTGTTCTTGACATATATGAAATGGATTTGTCCAACACAAAAATGACTAGAGTTTTGGAGTGTCCATGATTTTTATATATGGGGCATGAAATATATACCTTGTAAGAAATTCCCAAGCTTTTCAATGTTGTTAGCTATTAGATTTTGAAGTTCCTCTCCAATCCAAACGGGACGTATACAGATGCATATAACAATAGCGATAATGCTACCCAAGATGATTGTGGTTACTCTCTGATGGGCCATTTGTAGCACCTTATCTACTCGGTAACCTGAAACAGATACTAAAGAGAAAGTCAATATGAATATGAGCAGCCCATAATCATACCTCGCCTTCATCGTGGGAAAGAATCTCACAAATGTTACTGTTGCAGCTGCATATATGCATTATACCTCTAATGAGTTTGAGAATTTTGAACTACAACATTAAATTATCACAATCTGTCTGTAACATGTTACCTATCATAGCGACGAAGAATCCAAGTACAATGGGCTCTCCTTTCTCACTAGAGAGAGTTGCTAGGTGATGAACTCCAACACCTAGAGCACCAGCTGACAACGTTGCTAGCATCCTGTTTAAGCCTTTTCCCAGAGTTGCTCCTACAGAAGATTGGGAAAAAAAATCAAAAAGGAAAACGTCGCAAATGGAATTGTTTGTTTCAATTCTGAAGCTATTATACCGTAAATTGGTTTATATGCCTCATGGTAAATAAGTTGCAAGCTTACCAACAGAAAACTCAAAGACAAGAATGACTATTATGACAGCCCATATTGAATTTTCGCCAATACGATCATAGAGTGGTTGGATGTAGTAGAATAAGGAAACTAATGTGAGAGCCAGTCCTACTTTTAGCGAATGGATAATTCTCTGTGGATCATCTTGTCCCAGTTTCTTAATCTTCTTTGCCATCTCGACTATCTTATTAGGCAATAGCTTGTGCCATCCACATGCACGAGTGAAAGGTCCAGCATTTTCAATCTTTGGATCAGCAATATTTATTGCTATGGATTGAAAAATGCAAGATTGCAATGGTTGAGAGAGAGAGAGAGAGAGAGAGGGGTTTCCGGTCTTGATGTTTTGTGGAAATGTCTATTTATACGTGATAAATGTTGAATGGAACTATATAGTTTTTACACTGCAAGCATGTCACCATTTTTATGAACAACTTGAAAAAGATGCCCCAAAGTGGGAAGGGGATATGGGGTGGTGGGCGACAGTTATAGCTAGGGAGCTATAATTGTACTGGCCTTAAAATCACTGGATAAGTCCAGTCAATTTCATAAAAGATTCCAACTCTAGTTTGTTTGATTTCCAAATATTTAGATTATTTTAATTGAATTGAGGCAAATGGGTTTAAATCCAAATCTATGAACTGTGTTTTAGAGATAGTTAAGGGTCTGTTTGGTAGAAAAGTTTGAGTAATTTTGTTGAGGTATTTTTGATATATATATATATATGGATAAAAAAAATATAAAAATATGTGTAATATTATTTAAAATGTGAAAATATATGTTAGAACTAATCTATCAATCAGGGCTCGAGTCTACTTGGCCAGCTTAGGAGGATTCTGGCATTTTACCCCTAATTTTGAAAAAAATTAGCAACATGCCCCTGTTTGCAAACTATATAGGAGCGTGCCCCTGTTTCGATACTCGATTATCCTAAAATCGAGTTCAATTAAATACTCGATTTGTAGAAAATCGAGTTATGCCCGATCAAACTTAAAAAAAAAAAAAAAAAAAAATTTCCATGGAACTCGAGTTTCAGGAAATCGAGTTCCATGCAAAAAATTTTTTTATAAGTGTGATTGCTCTATATTCAGGGAGCCCTATAGTGGCGTTTTTAAGTCCTATAGTGACGTTTTAAAGCCCTATAGCGGCGTTTTCCTGCAAATATTTTTAGAAGTGTGATTGGCCCATATTCACGGTGCCCTATAGTGGCGTTTTTAAGCCCTATAGTGACGTTTTAAGGCCCTATAGCGGCGTTTTTCTGCAAAATTTTTTATAAGTGTAATTGCTTTGTTCTGGGTGCCCTATATGATTTTTTTTAGGCCCTATAGTGACGTTTTTAAGTCCTATAGTGACGTTTTAGAGCCCTATAGCGGCGTTTTCCTGCAAAAGTTCAAGGGGCCCTATAGTGGCGTTTTTAAGCCCTATAGTGGCGTTTTTAAGCCCTATTGCGGCGTTTTGAAACTCGACTTCCCTAAAATCGAGTTCTATGCTTTTTTTTTTTTTTTTTTTTTTTTAGTTTTATTTGAAATAACTCGATTTTCTACGAATCGAGTATTTTAATGAAACTCGATTTTAAAGTAATTGAGTATCGAAACAGGGACATATCCCTATATAGTTTCGAAAAAGAGGCATATTGCTAATTTTTTTCAAAATTAAGGGCAAAAGGCTAGAATCTCCGGCCAGCTTAATTAACGGGTCTAGGTTTGCGATGAAGGGATGTTAGACAAATTTTTGGGTGTGAAAGCATGGCCTAAGTGTTGGGTGTGCATTAAACCATGTAACGGGTCTAGGTTTGCGATGAAGGGACGTTAGACAAATTTTTGGGTGTGAAAGCATGGCCTAAGTGTTGGGTGTGCATTAAACCATGTGGGTCCAGCCCACACTTTCTCTTATAGCTCATTAAATGAGCTCGTTTGAAAAATTGGCAAGAAGTCGTCAGAGCAAAATTTTTTTTTTTTTGGTTAAAAGGCATTTACATTCAAACAAAAGGAGGACTACATAGTTACAGCTGCTATACTGGCAGCAGCTAGTCTAGTATAGTACAAACCATTCTTATCCTTAGCAACTAAAGTCTCAAGTACAGTAGTAGTACAAACCATTATTATCCTTTGCAACTAAAGCCTCAAGTTCAGCAGCTAGTCTAGTATAGTACAAACCATTATTATCCTTAGCAACTAAAGTCTCAAGTTTAGCAGTAAACGGAAATTCAAAAACAGCAAAGTCTTCCTCCATTGCACTGTCCCATTTTGCCAGCTAATCCGTAAACTTGTTGGGTTCTCTAAATACATGGGACACCCTTACTTGAGGAAGCTTGCCCAGGAGATATTTGCAATCAGAGAGCAAGGGAGCATAGGCAGAGTTAGGATTCTTTTTTAAATTAAGCAGCCCCACAATCACCTTAGCATCTTTTAGACCTAGCTTGGATGACCTCATCAAATACCTCCATCCACCCCAGCCACAACACGGACAAGGAAAAGGCAAACCATTAAAGAGAAGTTTCAATGCCTCGGACTGTTACCAGTTAGTTGTCAAACTACTGGCAGCTCTTCAAAACCCACATTAACAAGCCTTGAGGCATTACAGAAGGAGCGCTAAAGTCATAATTAAAGCCCCAACGGCTAGAAACTACAAGACTATATATACACACCCAAAATACAGCCAGAGGCAATTCTGATACCAAAAATACTTTCTTATTTTTCTCAAAAAAGCTTTCATATACTGATTTTGGCATTAGAGACGTTGTGACAAGCACCACACCGGTGACCACTTAAAAGAAGCTTTTAACTACATTTTGCAAATACAGAGACGAGGGTTCAACTCCATCTGGACGATTGCTGATGATTTTCGCATCATCAAACTTAAAAAAAAAAAAAATATATATATATATATATATATGTGTGTGTGTGTGTGTGTGTATACATAGTGAATTGAATAAAAGTTAAAACATGGGATTCAAGTGATAACCCAATAGTAATGAATTTTTTTTTGTGCCACATGCATGTGGTTTGAAGTTTTTATCTCCTTATCCCTCCCTAACTATTTACAAATCAAAAAATGAAAATAAATAAAGGACAAAAAGTAAATGAAGAGAAAATATCTAGTAGCCTGTCCAAGAGTTCTTTGTGCTAGTTAATTAGATAAACTTTTCCAAAGGGCTTAGCCTTAGGTTCGTTTTCTTTGTTTCTCATGCAGAGGTCGGACTTAAAATGATGTTGAAATTAACAAATATGGTAAGTTGATTGCCTCGAGTTCCATTATTAGTTTTCTATTTCTAGTATTGATGTCACTTGTGGACTTCTAGAATAACAAGATACATTATAAAACATTCATATTTGATTAAAAGGTAAGTAAAAAGACAAAAACGTTGAAGCCATAAGTCAATATGAAAGAATCAAAAGCAAGAAAATCAATACCGTACCGGAAAGTGTTTCGTTTTGATCATAAAAACGAAATATTTTAATACCGATTAATATTGCTGTACCGTTTTGAGATTACCGCTAATTTGATATATTTATATATGTTAAGTTAAATCCCTATAATTTGTAAAAGAAATTTAAATTTAGAAATAAAAAATTCACTTAATATGTTAAGCCTTGGTTAACATGTGAGCTAATTAGTAATATTAGGCCATTGATGTATTTACTATTCACTATTTAGTTGATAATAATAATAATAATAATAAAAATAATAATAAAATACATGTCTTTTTCTACCTGCCGTTGTAAACTTCTAAGGTTTTTAAAAGATTTTAATGAAAAGTATAAAAGTTTTTACAACTTTGAATTATCAAGGTCACGTGGGTTAGTGTCCTATCAAAGGCACACTGCCCAAACTTCAAGTTTAAAGGCCACAAAAGCTACACCTGTCCTCCAAAAAAAAATAATTTAAAACGCTATTACTTGAGTCTACCGTCCATAACCATAAGACAAAGTAAGAAATAGAGAAGAGGGAAGAAGTCTGGCTTTTGGGGCTCTGCGCGAAGAAGAAGAAGAAGATGATTAGAAGGAGGACTAGATGAGAGGATGAACGGAAAAATAGAGTTATTACCAGAACATCATGGCGACAGTGAGGATCTGAGCTATCTGGTTTTTTTATTCTTATCCACTGACATCGTTTTTTTTTTAAATACCGGCCGATTTTTATTTTTCGGCCGGAATCTGATTTATTTCCCGGTATGGCCGGTACAATCCGATATGCCCAGTATTTGGATCGGAAAGAAACAATCATGTTTGAATATCGGTTTAGATGCCGGTATGATACGGTATTAACTTTCTTGATCAAAAGTCAAAACATGCAGGTATGTCAAACGGGATTAACATGCATGATTTTTCACTAGTCAAAAACCAGGGACGAAACCAGGATCTCATGGGTCTCAATCGAAGGACTTAAAGTAAAACAAAATTATTTTTTTTTTTCTTAAAAATCCAAACTAGCATTCACATGGCATTCATTATTGTTATTTTTAATATATATATATATATATACATTTTTTTTTTCTTTTTTTCAATTATTGGTTTACATTAAATTATTAATATAAGATTTTAATTGTAGACTAAACTAATTTGTACAACATCATATACAATTGTAAGGTGTAAAATATTGTACACGTCTATAATATACCATGCAAATATGATACTGATAATCTAATGAAAACTAATTATTATTATTTTTTTATTTTTTTTATTTTTTTGCGTCAAAAGGGATTTTATTGCAAACTGAAAGTGCTGCACAGAGACTTCAACAAGACTTACATAACTACAGAAACCATAACTTGACAACCACAGCTACAGACAACACCAAACCATACCTTAACAACCACAACAACCATGACACAGCAACAAGACATAACACCACAACAACCATGACACAGCAACAAGACATAACACCACAACAAGACAAAGACATAACAGTATAACACACACACACACAGAGACTTCCGATGGCCAGATTTTAACTTCCTTGATATATATATCCCACTAAGCGAGGCGAGATGAATCTCAGTGATGTGAAAAATGTGAGTCTTTTGGTTAAAAATTGCAAAAAACGAAGCTTATTGTTGTTATAGATTTTATTCAAAGTTATTTGGCAAAATGGGGAGGGAGACTAAATTTCGGCAACGGTGTTGCTGAAATTGCAAGAAAAAGTACAATGTATCAGGGGAGAAAGAAAATTGAATTTCGGTAATGAGATTACCGAAATTCTTGTCCTGCCCGCACTACCCGAAATGGAAACCAATTGTGACAATGGCATTACCGAAAATGGGAGAAAAAAAAAAGGGTGTTACGTCCACAACATTTTTCACAACAAATTACAGGTGGTTAGTTGTTATTGGTTTAAATTTGAATCTAGCATTAAGATTACTTTTTTTCCTCAATAATAATAATTAGTAACAACCTGCCACTTAGGATTTGTTGTGAAAATGTTGTGGACGTATCATTTCTAAAAAAAAATTGTGGTGCCGAAATATATGGAAGGAAAAAAAAAGTGGCAAATTGTTTTTTTCCCTCTATTTTGGCAATGCCATTGCCACAAAACAATTTACCATTTTTTTTTTGGCACCACAATTTTTTTTAGAAATGATATGTTCACAATATTTTTACAACAAATTTTAAGTAGTAGGTTATTACTAATTGTTATTATTGGGGAAAAAAAGTAATCTTAGTGTTAGGTTCAAATTTGAATTAATAACAATTAACCACCTGTAATTTATTGTAAAAAATGTTGTGAACGTAGCATATTTTTTTCCCTCCATTTTCGACAACTTAGCTGCCACAAATTTTTTTTTTCTCCCATTTAATTGGTTTTCATTTTGGGCAGTATAGGCAAGACAAGAATTTCGGTAATCTTATTAACGAAATTCAATTTTCTTTTTCCTGACACATTTTACTTTTTCTTGCAATTTGAGTAACACCGTTGCTGAAATTCAGTCTCTCCTCATTTTGCTAAATAACTTTGAGCAATATCTATAACAACAATAAATTTCATTTTTTTGCAATTTTTAGCCAAGACTCTAATAATGTAAACTAAAATAAATGGTCACACAAATCTATGTCTTTAACCTAATTTAATGGCCCACTTCACCACCATTGTTATCTTTAGAATGGCCCAATTAGATGTTAAAAAAAAAAAATCCAACACAAGTCAAAAGAATCAAAAGTTCAAAACATCCCACCTAGTATTCACGTGCATTCTGACATAATTCAAGACTTCAACATTTACCCAACACATCACAGCCACACATTTTGAATATAAGATAACAAAAATATGCAACAGCTGCTGGAGAGAGAGAGGGTAAACGCATTTGACATTTCTCAAGTGAAAAATGAAAACATGGTGCGTGCTTGGGCAGAGAAGACAAATTAACAAATTAAGAACTAGAGCATTAGCATTGGAAAATGTTAATGTCATATGTAAGGGATATTTGGCATTTCAAGCCCCAAAATATATTACATCAAGAAATGCTATTGCTAAGTATTGTAATTTTTTTTTTCAATAGTGCTACAGTGCAATTCTAAAGATAGACAATTCTAAAAAAAAAAACTAATATTTTATTGTGATGGTGATTGGGAGAAAAAAAGAATAAATGATGATGATTGGAGGAAATATTATTTTATTATGTAGATATATTATTTTAATGAGTAGAATAGGAAAATAAAAATTTGGAATGCTGGAAGTATTGTAAAATGAGATAGTATAATAATAAAGTAACTTTTTGGAATAGTAAAATAGAATAGAGTAGCATTTCCTGATGCTAATGCTCTAAAAGATCGTATGGGAGTGGCTGAAATTTTGAGCTTATTTGTAATTTTATTTTATTTTTGTTTTTATTTATAGATCTCATTTCACTTTTTAATAATATTCATAAGTTCTATTGTACTATGTAGCTTATTTTTCAACTTTTTTGTCTATACTTCTAGCAAAAAAATTTCAATTTCAGTTAAATAAGTTGTTTCTAAATAGACCCTAAAAATCTTTATTGTAACAACGAGTGAAGTAAATTGACTGAACAAGGTTGTGGTGTTGTGATGGTATAAATTTATAATTTATTTTTTGGAAAATTTTGGGGTTTTCCAAATGGCAAGACTTAGGTGTAATGTTTAAAAATTTAGTTACGTGGTCTTTTTTCTTATGGAATGAAAGTGCATTTTTTAATTAAGTAGCCACATGACTGAATTTTAAGAGGAGAATCTAAACTACTGTATATAAATTGTCATTTTCTAAATTGTTTGGCATGATTATGCGGATTTTTTCTCATATTGTTTGGGTCAATTTGTTAGTTTAAAGGATCATGTTTGGGAAGACCAAGGAGAACTTTCTTGAGTACAAATTTAAAATCTCATAAAAATATATATACTACTAGGTTATTTTTTAAATTCCGGGGGGCATAGCCCCTCAAGCCATCAAATTGCTTCCTCCCTGTCAAAAACAATAATTAATTTGCTATTATGCTTGCTTTTCATTAGTCAATATGTATATGCTATTATGCAATATATATATATATATATATATTCTTTGCTTATGTAGATTGAATAGCATCTAGGGGTTAGATCTCTGTTTTAGTTTAACATAATTCATAGATATGAAAGAAAAATAACTCTGTCTTACAACAATATTGTAAGTGAAAATCAGAAGGGAATTTAGCTTTATTCCATTTAATTATATGGGCCAAAATATATGCCTCATTGATGTAAAATAAGGGTTTAAGATCTAATATAACTAGTCACTAACCCGTGCAATGGACGGAATAGTTATATAAAATATGCAGTATCAATAACTGATCTAAATTCATAAAAATGAAAATTAAACTAAAATGTAAGCTAAGATATATACTTCCCCTTATATATTTAACTATTAATAAGACCACACATTACATATGCAAACTTATCATTATTAGCAATTATGTTGCAAAGAAAGCATGCAAGATAGGAATAACAATTAGATCAATATAAATTCAAAATATGGAGATGCACCAACAGGGGGTGGTTGAATGAAAATTTTAAAAAATGTCTCTCTTCACTTGAGATAATCATAATCCTAATGCATTTGGAATTCAAGAAAGTATTCAACATTGACGAAAATAACTACAAAAAAATCAAATCAAATGCAAACCTATTTCAGCTATATAGTAAAATTAAATTTAACGTGATTACCTATGTTGGGTAACTTTTTCTTTCCTTTCTCAACTAAGAATAATATCAACACAAATTATAAATAAGAAGAACCATTAGGTGAGGCGGCTATGATCGCATATGTGGGTTTTGAAGGTGCTGAAAGCTTTTGCCAATTGATGTAATCCACAAATCCACCGAAGTACTTGTAAATTCCAATTGCACAAAAAAAAAAAAAAAGTTTTATAAATAATCAAGAGAGCCATAGTTACTACATTAAAGTAGAATTCCAATTAACAATTATTAATAGAAATTAAAAATTATTAAGAAAGTTGCTATGGAGGTGTAGTTGTACCAAAATTCATACAGTATGTTATAATTGTTGACATCACCTCATGAGATTGATTCCCTCCCCCACACTACCAATAACTAAGCCTTCACTTAGCAAACGAAAATCCAAGGTAAAAAAGTCATTGGTGAAATCCATAGAGATTTGCAAAATTGAATCTATAACAAAGGGCACAAATCAATGATTAAAAAAATGAATTATTGATTTATAATCACAAAAATTTTCATCATGTAACGATATTAATACAATCAGGTCATGGCAAACAAATATCTAAACTTGATTGCAAGATTTAGAACTATACGCTATCATTGAAGGTTGAAAAATCAGCAATCAAGTATTATTCAACACTTGCACCACTCATAAACCTGTATTGTTGGTTGCACAGATTTGTAAAAATTAGCAATCAAGTATTATTCAACACTTGCACCACTTATGAATATGTATTGTCGGTTGCATAGATTTGTAAATTGCTAATGCTTATTGAACTAAACCCTAGAAATCAATATAAAAAAATTTAGCAAATAGAAAAAGCCTTACCTTGATTTGATTTTTCAGATGTAGCAACTGGAGAGGGAGTGCTAAAGAAGGAGAAAAGTATGAATGGTTGAAACCCTAGCTCAAGAAGGAGAAGCATGGCTAGTCAGGCTTTTGTTTTGAAAAAGGAACATGTGTTATTTATTTTTAAAAAGTCAAATAATTTTATCTAAATATTGTGTTGAAATGGAAAATTATGAGATTTTTAGAGGCTTTGGTTATATATATATATATATATATATATTTCTAGACACCAGGTACAATTGAATTCAGTAAGAGGGGAAAAAGTTAACTTTTTTTCCTCTACCATTGGATCAAATACAAAAAACCAAAAAAAAAAAATTCTGCCGTTGGATTCACTTGCACCCAGTGTATATAATACCTTTCTTTTTAGGAACCAAAGTATATAATACCTTAGATATTGCATTTTGATTATCTCAATCCTAAAATAGGAAATCACCAATGTAGTAACTAAAGTGATTTGATAATCATAAATTACTCTCAAACAATTTATAGTTTGAACTTCACTAAAAAAAAAAAAAAAAACCATACTCGTATTTTCAATTTTAAACTAAAATTTTCTAACCAAATGAATCAATGATTAAATCATTTTGCACTTCGTGAAATGTTATAAAACTTATTTTCTAGAAGTTGCGGACCAGAAAATTCTTTATAGCAACCTTTAACTGATTTATGAGGTTAATCAATTTAGGAATAAAATTCAAATTAAAATTTCATCCATAATGAAGTCATTGCATTTCGATGCTTTGAAGTCGGGACTCGGAAGAATCAATGGAATCCAATAAGAACTTGTGGGTTATTTGTTCACCTTGAACTTGAGTCTCATAAGATTTTTCAGAATTTCTAACAATTTTTATCCCTTGATCTTTTTTAATTATTGAGTTACATCTACCTTCTTAAGCAACTCTACATTTTAATATTTGACTTCATTGTAATTAAATTAAATGCAAAATTTCAAATTCAAAGACTTGAACTTGTTCCCAATGTGGTGTCACATAAATCTAGTGTCTTCTCACGATACTTGGATATCAAATTCCTCGATATTATTAATAGGGTTGATGGCTTTTAGACCCCTTAAAACACAATTGATTTAACCTAGGTAATTAGCCAAGTTGTTACTTAGTTCAATTTAACAAATCTAGGTTATCACAATCACAAAGATCATATCATGCAAAGCAGCGGAAAGATAAATAACACAAGATATGATCATCTAGGAAACCAAACCAGTAAAAACCTGAGGAGGATTTGACCTAACTATTCTCAAGGTAAACTTGAATCCACTATCTTGAAAGAATCGAAATTCATACAATAAGACTTACAAGCCCCCACGCTCGACTTCTTATTGCTACCAACCAGTAGAACTTACTAACACGACCACGTGCATGCTCTGAATCCACGGACTCCTTCTTTCTTGGATTCACCACCAGATACAAGCACACCCACTTGTGTTTTCTTTAAGCTTCAATGGCAGCAACCGAGTTGATCATCAAGGTGTAGATAATATCTCCTCCTTGAAAACCCTAAATTTGTGTAAAGGAAAGCTCCTCTAGATCTCACAAGAGATTTACACAAACCGCAATATGAGCAACACTAAAACGTGGCTAGGGTTTGCCTTTTATACTTAGGACAAATTAGAAAACCCTAAAACGTTTTAAACAACTAGGGCTAAGTTGGAAATCTGCAAAAAAAAAAAAAAAACATTCTGCCCAAGCTTCGATCGATCGAGTCAGGCCGAAATGCATAATGCTTTCTGCATTAGCTCGATTCCAACTTTACATAAAACGTACAACTTTGAGCAAGACTAAAACACTTCTAAACACATTGTTTTGATCATGGTTTGCCAACAATACACATTAGAGTTCTAAATACATAAATACCTTAGTCTTTAGAACCTAACAAACTCCCCCTTTAGCAATCCGTGACAAAACACAACTAGAAGCTCAAAGTTTACAAAATAAAAGCCCTTTACACAAATAATGCTCATAAAACAAATTCAATCCTAACTACTATCCATCAGTTGCAAGTGTAGACAGTAGCTCAATTGAATCAACCTGTATATTTCCTGAAACACTAAACAAAATGCATAACCGCATATATGGAAAAAATACAAGTAAACAAATTAACTTCTTGATTTCAAACAACACACAATAGACATATATCAATGGATACCTCATAAATATAAATCAATAAACAGTTTGAAACAAGAAACAATATAAGGTAACAAAAAAATAATACTCCCCTTAAAAATACTCCACAAGCTCCAACCACAAAAATACTCTTTCCCTGAAAACAAAAACTCTACAAGGTACTCTCCCTTTTTGTGACGGAATGCCAAAGGGCAAACAAAATCCATCATCAAAAGGGAGGTGGTGTGGAAGAACATCTAAACTGGATCTCATCGAGCATGTCCACCAAAATCTGTCCATGAGTCGCCTGAACGGTCAAGACATGATCCAACGTACGTCGAATATCTGAATCATCCGAAGTAGAGGAACATCAGCATCAGCAGCAGCAATACCCGACGTCTCAGTAGTATCAACACCTGTAGAAGAGGGATGAAGGGGAACAACACTAGATGATGCACCTCTAGGATGCGAAGGAGCAACTCTCAAGTGAGCAGCCCTCTGTCTACGAAAGGTGGCACCTATGGGAGCTACGACATGAACGGGCTCACCAGACGGGAAACCATCTAGACCTAAAAACAACAAAATCTTATGAATGAAAATAGGATGAATAAGCGCATGCCCTATGGTAGAACTCCTATGAACCTCGTTCAAAGAACGAAGGAACAGATGAGGGAAACTGATCAACGCACTAGAAACGAACGCATACAAAAACACACATCGCTCTAGAGGAATGGTGTGGAAATGAGAAATAGGTCACAACGAATGACACGTTATCCTAAAGAAAAGATAGCCAGTTTCGGTAAGTTTAGCGGATGTGATCCGAGGATCAGAACCCCACTGGATAGATGACCCAGTGATGTATGGCATGACAACATCTAAGAAGGGTGACTCATCATAGGGATAGTCAGGCTCCCGAACAACCGGAACCCCAAGAGCCTCAGCCACTACCCGAGGGTTAATGGTGAACTCAACACCTTGTATCCAACTCCTAACAAGAGTGTTGGAATCATAGACGTGGCAAGAGAGGTTCGAGAAGAACTCTCTAATCAGGGCGGTCGGGGGTGGATGATCAATCTCTAAAAGAGGCAACCAACCTCTAGACTCAAAGTTGGCCCTAATGGCCGGATCAATCTCATCTAAAACTACAGCACGCTCAGCCTAAATCTTACGCTTACTGTTCAAAGTCTCAAAGGCTTCTCGGCTTCTATCATTCCTAAACACCTCACTCCTAGAGGGAGACTCAGAGGAAAATGAAGGGGTCCTATGGGCTCTAGTTTTCCTAGGCATGGTACTAGGATAAGGACCAAAACACAGAAACACAAGGAACAAAAACAAAAAAAATACCAAGGGCAGACTCAGGCATGGTAGGATAAGGACCAAAACACAAAACACAAGGAACAAAAACAAAAAAAATACCAAGGGCAGACTGCAAGTTAGCACAAAAAAAATATAGAACAAAAATCTATATGATGCATGAACAATTTAAATGACATAATGCATGTCCTAATGTAGTGCAATTAAGTTCAAATAAGTTCAAATCCACAAAATTGACTTGAGCATAGAGTTTTTAACACAAAAACCCCAAAATTTTGAAAAACCACTTGATCAATTTGAAAGAATTTGACTAATTGATCATCATACAAGATAGATTTCAGAAAATAATGACCAATTACATCAAATCAACAAGCCAATTACATCAATTTAGCCAAATTTGAACAAAATCCCCAATTCAGAACAATTACAAACCCTAGAATTTCAATTTTTCACAAAACCCCAAATTGATCAAATTAACCATCATATATCATGAATATACCAATATGGGAGCAAAACCCAATGATAAATTTCAGAAAAAGACAAAAATCCCAATAGTGAAAAGTTCCGAAAATTCCCTTAAAATGCATGAGTTTATGCATGAAAACAAGAAAATAAATACAAAAGGAAGGGTATAAGAGTCTTATCGGCCTTGGGAGACGAAAACCTTGCAAAATATTTGGTCGAAAACGACAAAAAATCCTCAGTGGAGCCGTGCCAAATCGGAGAGAGAGAGGAAAGTTTGAAAAAGTTTGAAAAAGTAACTTTGAAAAAGTCCAATCTGAGTTTTTAAAAAACTTGATTTACGAGTTTCGATCGATCGAAAAATAGCCTCGATCGATCGAAACAGATAGAGACTTTAACAAAACAAATTTTAAAAATTTCGATCGATCGAAAAATAGAATGGATCGATCGAAATGGGCAGAGGCTCACTAAATTTGAGAAAAAACACAGTTTTTGAAAAAAAAATCAGAAACAACTCAAAGCATTGAAATTGAAGAACAAAATGCATGAGTATGTGGTGATGTGATTTTCAAAAACAAGAATTGAAGCCCAAAATTCACAAAATCAAAATTTCTTGCATTCTCCAGAAATTTTCAAGCATCAAATTGATTTTGCACAAAATTCAAAATATTTGCAAAACTTGGTTGGTCAGACCATAAACACACACAATAACATATACAGTGTTTAGCAAAGAGTAACTTGTGTAGTGTGTGCAACTAGTAAAAGCTTGAGATACATGTGATGTGATATGTGAATAGCAATCAATCACAAAGTCTATAAAATTCATTACAAAGAATTTAAAAGAGACTATCATCTAAAGAGTTATATCATATAACTCCCACATCTCCTAGATCATAAGCTTGCAATCATGTAAGTTTCTTGAATTTTGGCCTCATAATATACACACCAATTTTAAGTTATGTGATTTTGGTATCAAGCCTAATAGTACACACCAATTTTAAGTATTAAGCAATTTTAAACCGAGGCTTCACCTTATGTTCTTGTTGTACATGTGCTACACTTTCTCGAGTACAAAATCTTATGATATGCACTAAGGTATTTATGATTGGCTAGTGAACAGTGGTGAGATGGTTATTTATGCCTTTCTCTAAAAGTTCAAGTCCAACAATAAAAAAAACATGTGACTTCAAGATTAAGACAGAGTAATCAAAAACCATAAATATCTTTCCCACACAACATGCACTACAAGGGTTCAACTAGTAAAGTGCAATAATTAAGCTCATCAAAGCTAAACAAGGTACAAACGACATGTTATGTGAAAATAAATTGACCAACCTTGTTCTCAAAAACCAAGAAGAATAGTACAAAACACAATTTGCTTCCTTTTTCTTCCTTTTTTTTTTTAAATTTTTATTTATAAAAAAAACACCTAAAATGAAATGTATGAATGTTATGCAATGCAAATCCTAGAAGACAGAAAAAAAAAAAAAAAAAAAAAAAAAAAAAAAAAAAAAAAAAAAAAAAAAAAAAAAAAAAAAAAAAAAAAAAAAACCAAAGGACCATGGTCACAAAGGGTAGAGCAATGAAGCACAAGGACCATGTCAGAAAGACTTAGTTAGTTCGAGTCTTTTGCATCCAAAACCTTTTAGATGCACCATGAGCATTGGAGTTCTTATTCACATGGGAATGATTACCAACTCCAGGATTGGAATAAAGGTTTAAAACCTTTACCAATTCACCAATAAGTACCATAAGATCTTGTGCTTGAGGCATAAGGACTTTTGGTTTGTTTGCTCTCTTTGTAGTTTGCAGCTTGCAGCTTGTAGCAGTTTGGACGTATGTGTCCAGACTTTCCACAAAAGTGACAAACTCATGCAGGCTTATCATGTGTCTTGTCCTTAGATATGATAGGCTTCTTAGACTTAGACTCTTTCAGATCAACCCTAATCTTCCTAGATGGTGAAACTTCTATGGATATGACAACCTCACTTATAGGGGGTTTGACAGTTTCATTCACAATCTCACTCACAGAAGGTTCAAAAGAAGATGAAGGGACAAAATTTGTGGAATGGGGAGCAGACACAGAGATGCTTTCAACATAACCTAAACCAAATTTGTCAGAAGGAGACTTTTGAACACTTAACATTTGATCAAGTTTAGAACTAGCAGATTTAGCAACAGATAGATCAAGTTTCAAAGATTTAACTTTATCAAGCAAAAGCATATTCTCAATTTTCACGTTATTCAAAAGTTCAGTAGCATCAAACAGTTTTACAAGCAAATTTTTCTTATCAAGCTCAATAGATTCAATTTTCTTCAGGCCAAGTTCAACATTCATAGCATCCTTTGCAGCAACTTTGCAAAGCTTATTATAGGCCTCTTGAAGATCTGCATCTTCAGAGAGTTCCCCATCAGAAGGGTTCTCTTCAACAGATATTCTCTCATCGACTACAGCAGTAGCGGTAAAAGCAATGAAGTTTCCGTCCTCATCACAATCAGAAACTTCACCATCACTAAGGGTTACAGTCATAGCCTTACCCTTAGACTTCAAATAGGTAGGATATTCAGATTTCATGTGTCCATACTCTTGACATCCAAAACACTGAGAATCCAAAGAATTATTAGAAGTTTGACTTACTTTTTCTCTAGGTTTATCATTATTGTTAACCGTAGTGGGATCATGCTTCCTAAAGTTTCTAGGTTCAGCAGTGTTCGTGCCTTTTGTCTTTCTGTTACTATTCCTGAGAAAGTTTCTAAAGTTCTTGACAAGGTAAGCAATCTTTGTAACAGAGAGTTCATCATCAAATCCACCACCTTCAACGTTATCAATTGACTTAAGAACCATTGATTTGGATTTGGTAGTTTTGGGTAGATCCAACTCATAAGATTGAAGAGATCCTACAAGTTCATCAACAGGAATGAAGTCTACATCCTTGCTTTCAGTAATGGCAGTCACCTTGGGTCTAAAGTCTTCAGTTAAAGATCTAAGAATCTTCCTAACAATTTTAGGTTGATCATAGATTTCACCCAAGTTAAAAGCAGAATTAACAATATCATTCAATTTAGCATAGAATTCATCAAAAGATTCATCATCAAATATCTTAATGCTTTCAAATTTAGAAGTCAATTGCTGCAATTTATTGATTTTGACAGCCTTTGTGCCTTCATGCACAGTCTGAAGGATATTTCAAGTAATATGAGTAACCTCAACATTAAAGATTCTCTTAAATTCCTCCATAGAAACAGCGTTAAGATAGCATTCATAGCCTTGCTATTGAACGCAACTATTTTTTTTTTAGAAGTTTCGCACTCATTAACAGGAGTAATGGGCTTCTCCCATCCATATTCAACGGAGTTCCAGACTCTCTCATTAATCGATTTCAGGAATTCTTTCATCATTACTTTTCAATAAGCATAATTATTCCCATCAAAGTGAGGAGGAATAACTAGAGAGTGTCCGTATTCCATGACAACAGGGGTCAAGGATCAGCTCAGTAATCAAAAGATCAACAACAAGGGAGCAACCCGCTCTGATACCACTTGATAGTTTTTAGATCCCTTAAAACACAATTGATTTAACCTAGGTAATTAGCAAAATTGTTACTTAGTCTAATTTAACAAATCTAGGTTATCACAATCACAAAGATCATATCATGCAAAGCAGCGAAAAGATAAATAACACAAGATATGATCACCTAGAAAACCAAATCGATAAAAACCTGGGGAGGATTTGACCTAGCTATCCTTAAGGTAAACTTGAATCTACTATCTTGAAAGAATTGAAGTTCATACAATAAGACTTACAAGCCCCCACACTCGACTTCTTATTGCTATCAACCAGTAGAATTTACTGACACGACCACGTGCAAGCTCTGAATCTACGGACTCCTTCTTTCTTGGATTCACCACCAGATACAAGCACACCCGCTTGTGTTTTCTTTAAACTTCAATGGCAACAACCGAGTTGATCATCAAGGTGTAGATAATATCTCTTCCTTGAAAACCCTAAGTTTGTGTAAAGAAAAGCTCCTCTAGATCTCACAAGAGATTTACACAAACTGCAATATGAGCAACACGAAAACGTGGCTAGGGTTTGCCTTTTATATTTAGGACAAATTAGAAAACCCTAAAATGTTTTAAACAACTAGGGCTGAGTTGGAAATCTGTAGAAAAAAAAACATTCTGCCCGAGCTTCGATCGATCGAGCCAGGCCGAAATGCATAATACTTTCTGCATTAGCTCAATTCCAACTTTACATAAAATGTACAACTTTGAGCAAGACTAAAACACTTCTAAACACATTATTTTGATCATGGTTTGCCAACAATACACATTAGAGTTCTAAATACATAAATACCTAAGTCTTTAGAACCTAACAAGGGTAAATTTCAACAACTTACCCTAAGATTTGAATTAATGCCAACTAGGTCCAACACATTTCAAAATTGACCAACTTAGTCCCTAAGCCCAACTTATTCCTTAAACATAGTTCGCCCATCTGTTAGTCATTTAGCCCACTATTCTCTTTCTCCTTTCGTAGATTCTCTCCTCTTTTGTGTCTCTCTCTTCTTTCATCTCAAGATTTCTCATTCCTCTCTGTAATTCTAAACTATGAGCCCCAAAATCTCAAGCCTTAGCCACCGCAGCCGCCGCAGTCTCAAGCCACAGTCACCATAAGCCAATACTAGTTCCATAGTGGCTCTCTCTGTCGGTTGTTTTTCTCTCAAGCTTAGCCATGGCCAAACTCCATAAAGCCACGCCACCACTAATGGCAGTTCAGCTCACCACCACCACCACAACCACTAGCTAATGCATTCTCCTCTTTATTTCTCTCTTATTTTCTTCGTTATTTTTTTAAAAATTTATTTTCTCCTTTTGTTTTTGGCCAAACCCCTTATGTGTTTGGTATTGTGATAGGTTTTTGGTTTTGTTAATTTAGGGATTGAGTTTTTATTGGTTGTAGGGATTTAGTGATTTTGATTTTGATTTGGGTTTGTAAAATGGGATATTGGGTGTTGTACGTTTTTAGACCCCTTAACATAAGTTGTTTAACCTAGTTATTTAGCCTAGTGATTATTTAGATAAATTATTTAGTTCTAAGTTAACACAATAAAATCATATCATGTAAATAATGCGGAAATATAAAGAACACAACGATATGATAACCCAAAAAAATCAAACTGGTAAAAAACTTGGAGAGGATTTAACCTAACTATTCTCAAGGTAAAATAGATCCACTATGAAAGAATTGAAGTTTGTACAATAGAACTTAGACCACTAACATTCTATTGCTTCCTTGAGTAGAAAACTTACTACCACGACCATGCAATAGCTCTGAGTCCACAGACTACTTCTTTCTTTGATCTACAACAATTATAAGTTCTCCTACTTGTGACTTTGAGACTCCACTCAAAGGTTTTGGATTTTCTTAAAAGTTCTTTATGAAGTTCTTTATGTAGCAACTAAAACCACCATCAAGTTCTTAATGCAAATCTTGATCTTGATAGCTTTATGTGTGTGTATGAAGGTAAACACCTTTCAGATCTCATAAAAAATTCAACATACAACTCAACAAAGACCTTAGAGAGCTTTTGGGTACAAAACCCTAGATCTACAAAAGAGGCACAAGATGCACTCTAATCTCTCTGAAAGCCTTCCTTAAAAACGTGCTTAGGGTTTCTTTTATATACTATGAGAAGTAGATCTGAAACCATAGTCCTTAATTGGCTTGAACTGCTGTTTGGGCTTAATTCAAATTCTGCAGATACGATTCTTGATCGATCGAGCCTTACTTTTGATTGATCGAGCTTTGCAATTTTGCACAGTAAGTTTCTGTATTTAGCTTGATTCAAACTATAACAAATAAACTTTGAGCAAGCCTAAACTTGGACTCATTATTTTGATCATGATTTGCCAACATATACAAAGTGAAGTTCTAATACATTTAGTTCCTAAAATCTTAGAACCTAACAAGTGTTTTGAGCTAAGGCTATTAAGGTTTGGAAAATAGGATATAGGGGTTGATTTCCAATGGGCTTGGATGTACTGTGCATATGTGCCTAAGTTAGTGATGTGTAAGATTTGTTTATGGTGGTGGGTTTGTAATTAAAAAACTGACAATGGTGGTGAGGCAGTGGTTTTGTTTGGTTTTGTACAAGAGAAGAATTTGATGGGTTCATTAGTCAAAATCTATGTATGTCCTGCTGATTTGGTATGGGCTTGGTTGGGTGTACACACAAAGAGAGAAGAGGGCTACTATAGGGCTTAATATATCTCTAACAAAAATATAAAAATTAAAATATTTTAAAATTAAATAATCTTTCTAAAATGCACTATAAAAAAAAAGAGAGGTTAAAGTGCAAACTACATTGTTGAAGTCTGGTGTCTTTGGATTTTATACCTAAAATTTCAAAATTTGAATTTTACTCTTTTAAAATTATATTTTATTTGAATTAGCAGCACTTCCATTTATATTTTTTGTCAAATGTCACATAATTTTGTCACGTGTATTTAGTTAGTTTAATAAAATAATACCACGAGACATAATAACAATGATATAGCATCATTTTTAAAGCATTAATTTTTTTCCTCTAAGGAGTTCATAATTTTTACTTGGGGGAAGCCTAAAATAATTAAGTTTAGTTAACTTTTAAAAGAGCTTAAATGAGAATTTCAAAATTTTTGGAACACCCGCATATCACAATTTTTTATGAAAGAAACGCGCGCGGTAGTGGAAAGGGAAATGTGGTAGTACCGATTGAGTGACAGGCACATGGAAGTCTAATTGGTTCTTAACTTGAAGTTCTTTATTGGTCAAAATAGGTAACAATCAATGTCAAACATTTGTGCTTATCAAAAAAAAAAAAAAAAAAAAAATCATTTAGGTACAGATGTTATTACAAATTTTGAGTCGGAAAGCACAGTGACGACTCCAGGAAATTTTTTCAGGGTGTTCCTCAATAAGTATAAATTACATAATCTAATAAAAAGAAAATTTTATATTTTGACAACAACAACAATCAAAAAATACACAAATACGTAGAATTTACAATTGCCTTCTACGAGTTTTCATATTTTGAAATCGTTGCATAATAGTCTCATTATCAATGCTACAAGCTACATCTTTTTCAATATACACAACCAAGCAATCATTCATCCATTGATCTCCCATTTGATTGCGCAGTTCATTCTTTACATATTTCATTGCTGAAAAACTTCTTTCTACTGTTGTAGTAGCAACTGGAAGGGTCAAAGCTAGTTTCACTAGCAAATAGACTAATTGATAAGTCTCGTGTTTTCTTGTGCTTACTAACTTTTCAGCAAGTTCACTAACTCCTTGAAGCTCTAAAGAGAAGTCATTGCTGCGCATATCAAAAATGTAATTCTGCAGTTGAGAGTTAAGTGCCAAAATATTTGTCCTAAGAAAATCAGAGAGATAGAACTTAGCTAGATGTATCAACTTTTCCTTATCGAAAGTCACAAATGAATTACTTGGATTCAAGCAAGTCATACAAAGCAGCAAATCAGTATTCGCCTCAGAAAAGCAGTTGTTAAGCTCTTGAAGTTGCATATCTATGACTGTGTAGAATAGCTCAACACGATAATGATATAAATTTGTATTTTGTTGGGTGTTGCATCGCGGCCTCCCACTAACTATAAATATCGCTTTCATGTCCAAGATAGGAATATCATGTGAGGTATAAGATAAAGATACTCCAGCCAATAAAGATGCCATCCATCATCTCTCATCACTTGCAACCGTTACTTAGACACTTTAACAAGATTCATAGCATTTACTATATCTTGATTTTTTTTTTTTGTAATGCTATTGACAACTCATTTGTGATCCCTAAAATATTTTTCATCAAGTGTAGAGCAAAGACAAATTCAAAAGAGAGAATTGACCTTATAATAGATCGAGTTTCAACTTTTTGGTCGGAGAGGCCATTTTCTTCAATAATCTCTAGTACATCAACAACAACAGAGAACATCAAAATCAAGCTGAGAATAGTCCCATAATATGATCCCTAACGTGTATCACCAGGACGTTTAAGATTTGTCTCTTGATTCAAACCTTGCCCACTTCTACGTACACCATTCTCTAAATCTTCTTTAATTTTGGCAAATTGTGTATCTCGAAGAGCATCTCATCTCTTACAAGAGCCTCCAACAATAGTTACTAAATTACTAATCACATAAAAAAATTCAGCAATGTTAATGTGATTTTTAGCAATAGCAACAAGTGTCAATTGAAGTTGATGAGCAAAACAATGGACATAAAATGCTGACTTGTTCTCTTTCAAAATTAAAGTTTTGAGACCATTGATATCACCTTGCATATTACTAGCCCCGTCATAACCTTGCCCACGTAGGTTCAATAAACTCAAATTATGTTCACAAAGTAAACATTCAATAGCATGTTTGAGTGACAAAGCGGTAGTACTTGCTACATGTACAATACCAATGAATCGCTCCATAATGATTCCTTCTTTGTTCACATAACGAAGAACGAGGGTCATTTGTTCTTTCACTGAGATATCACGTGACTCATCAACTAATATTGAAAAAAACCCATTGTCAAGATCCTTGATGATGGCTTTGGATGTTTCACATGCAATTACATTCACAATGTCTTTTTGAATATCAGGGTGGGTAAGCTTGCAATTTTTCGGAGTTTTTTGCAACACTTCATTGATAGATTCATTGTGATCCCTCAAAAATTGTACAAGCTCAAGGAAATTTCCTTTATCACTTGAACCTTGAGATTCATCGTGACCACGAAAAGCTAATCCCCGGCATAAAAGGAATCTTATGCAATCAACTATTGCATTTAATTGAATCCGATATTCAATTTTATCTTGATTTGATTGCTTAACAAAAACATTTTGAATGTGTTGCTTTTCCTTCAATAGATCTTCACTCTTCTGGATAGCTTGGTAATGAGCACTATTAACTCCTCCAATATGGGAATTTAACTTATCTTTCTAATTCCAAAGTTTGAATCTCTTCGTTTCAAAAGTGTCACCTCTTCCTTACTTACCAACATCTTGCCCAAATAGGTAGCAATAAAAACAAAATACTGCATCCTTGTCTATACTATATTCCAACCAGTATCTATTTTTATACCATTTGGATATAAATTGACGGGGCTTTCCAGAAAAATAAGATATAGGGTAATCATCACTGTGTAAAACAGGTTGATAAGGGCCTTTTGTTAAATAATATCTTCTTATTTCATCATGATGATTAGGATGATAAGATGATATTTTTTCTCGTAGCCCAAGATCTGAAGGAAGATTCTCTAAGTTAAAGTCAACATGAATTCGTTTAGAAGATGAAGATGAATCTTGCGCAGGAGCTGAATCTTGGGTACGTGATTTTCTTATCAAATATTTGTCTATAATTCTAGTAAAAGAATAAACAATAAACTATAAGTTTATTTGAAATATTAATAAAATTATTAATTATTGTTGTTTAGTTGTTTCATTAATTTGTTTGTCTTTTATAAACTATAATTTGTCACATTATTGTTTCATTAATTATAAAATTATTAATTATTATTTAGCCTAACATAATTTAATTTATTTATCTTTTATACTGTATTGGTTAATTATATTGCTTTAATTATTGTTGTTTAGTGTAACAATAAACTATATTACTTTAATTTGTTTGTCATTAATTATATTGCTTTAATTTGTTATATTATTTAGTCTCTTGTGCACATTACACTAAAAAAGCCAAACATTATACATCCCATGTGCAGCATAATAATTAAAGCAGTGTAATGTACATTACACTACTTTAATTATTATTTACTACCCGACCCCATGTGCCCATCAGCCCATCTACCCCCACCCCACTCAACAGACAAGCACAAGCCATCCCCCAATCACAACCTACCAATCAAAAAATTTCACAATCACAATACACATTACTAATCAATATCTCACCAACACCAACACTAACACACACTGTGTCACTGACCAACAGGCAATAGCAACAGATAAGATAAAGCCAAGATAAAGCCAAAAAAACAGACAAAAAGCAAAATAAAGTTAAAGAGTAAAGATTATTGGTTCTCAAAAAAAAAAAAAAAAAGAGTAAAGATTTGGTAGCCAATCAGAGTCATACAGTTCAAAAGAGAGAGAGAGAGACATCATATTTTTCATTTCAGAGAGAGAGAGAGAGAGAGTCAGAGAGAAAAAGAGAGAGAAATACCTTGAGGCTGAGCATCGGAGCAACCGAGACCAATTTGTGATCTGCGATCTACGATCTGCGACGAGGGGCAAGCGACGAGGGGAGAACGAGCGATGACGACTAGACGAGGACAACGAGCGATGGAGTGAGCTGCGCTTGCGAGCGACGTGACCATCTCACCGTGGGTTTGGTTTGCTCTGGGTCTGGGGTTTGGTTTGCTCTGTATTTATTTATTTTATTTATTTATTTATTTATTTTTTGATAAACACCTCTGTATTGCAGTGTTGGGTAATGGGGTTTGGTTTGCTTTTGCTCTGTATAGACTGTATTGATCTCTGCCAACGACGTGACCGTGGTTTGATTTCTGATTTGCTCTGCACTCTTTTTTTTTTTTTTTTTTTTTTTTTTTTTTTTTTTTTTTTTTGGGGTGAGAATCCATGGGTTTGCTACCTCTGTGTTATGTTGGGCTTGCCGTGGGCTTGGCTCTGTTACCTTTTTTTTTTTTTTTTAGTTCAAAAAAAAAATTTGGAATTTTTTTTTTGGGTTTTTTTTTTTTTTTAAAATAATTTGAGGGTATTCCTAATTTTGTGATTGAGGGTGTTCCTAATTTTGTGATTGAGGGTATTCCTAATATGGATTAAATATATATATATATATATATATATATTTTTCAGGTCAGGGTGTTCCCAGGAACACCCTGACCTGTACGTGGCGCCGCCACTGAGAAAGCATGGCCTTAAGGTCAAAAATAATAACCATATATTAGGACATTCAAATTCAAAAATAAGAACCATATATTAGGACATTCAAATTCATGGCTTCCATGTGTACGTACGTGCATGCAAGCATGCATGGACGGAATGAAACAAAGTCCACAATTAACAGCTACTGTTTCCTACAACTCATTTTACCAAAGACTTTTCACAAGTTAGATTACATAATTGATTCTCTAGTGTTTGGTCAAAAACAAATTCAATCACTACTTGACTCGTACATAAATTGTGGTAATGTTTATGACAAAGTGTATATACATAATTTTTTTGGTTTCCTACTCCAATTTTTCATTGAACAAAATGCATGCAGTCAACATCAAACCTTCAACTTTCTTAAGAAAATGTTATTTTTTAAGAGATTTATCAAACAGATCCGGGGAGACAAATCTTGACCACCCATTAGGATATCATACAAGTGTATTTGTTATGAAGAAAAAAATATCTTTAGGTATGAAGTGACATGCATTTATTGGCACTATAAAATTCTACAGGAATGGGATTAGATCGAGAATGATCCATCTCTATCCATTATCTTTTTCTTGTTCAGTTTTTAGTATCATTATTATACTATCAGTAACACTCCCCTCAAGATGAGCATTTCACAGCTGAAGGATTAATTAGATCGAGCCTTCTTATATTATCAAAAGCCAAGATAATTCTTGTAGCCGAGTTGGATTTAATAGAAAAATCCATTAACTCCAACAGATCGAACATGAACCATCAGAAAGTGGCAGCAATATTGTTCTCTGATAGATGGAGCACATACATATGGTTGTTATGGTGACACTCTTGTGGCCGGAGTCTTGAAATGTGCAAGGGAGGCTAATTCTTGAACTGCATCGGCAATCTTCACGATGCATGGTACGACATCAATTAGAGTTAAAGCAACTTCTGCAGATGGTATGATCTCTTGGAGATTAGCATCTTCAAAATGGTATGTATCAAGCATGAATTTCAGGTTTTCAATAGCGGTTTTTGATTTTTCAATGTGTGCATTAACCGATGTTCGTTGGTACATTTTTTTGACTGCTGATGCTAATTCCCTAAGAGCTTTTCCAGATTCTGAGCAGATTTTTGTGCTTGGCTTTTGAATTTTGCGTCCGAACTCATTGAGCGCCTGCGAGGATGGCAAAACATAGGTAAGTGAATTAACTCTACCTAATGAGTTATTAAAATTTTCTTTGAAAGTTTTGTCATATATTTATTTTTTTAAATAAACAAAAATATTTTCAATTAAAGAATAGAAAGAAATATATAATTACCATTTCATAAAGTTAATATGATACATGATGCCTAAGAAAACAATCAACAATAATTCATTATCATATAACAAATTTCATAATATATTATGATGACTTTAACAGATAGTGAATAAAAATAACTACAAGTGAAAATAAGTTCACTCTTGAGACAAAGTTATCATTGCGATCATATATAAATAAGAACCAACACCAAAAGATTAACAATTTTTTTTACACTATTTGGAATATATGTGAACTTATTTGTAATTAGGTACTGTTATTGAAAATTAAAATATGAAGGGAAACATTTTTGGAGGGGGGGGGGGAGGTAAAAACCAAAATAAATAATAGAAAATCATATATATATATATATATATATATGAGAGAGAGAGAGAGAGGGAGAGAGAGAGAGAGTATACACTTCAACAATAAAGAAAATATTAAAAAAAAAATAGTATACATAATTATTTCTACATAATCTTTGCAGAAGAGTTTTTCTATACATAATGACTTGTGTGAAATAAATTATCCATTAAAAATTTGAGTATTGCTGATTTACTCGAATCTCAGAGTTAAGGTAGTTGTTAAGAGCTTCAATTTTGTGGGCGCATTGCCAAGTTAGGGTTCCAATTTTAACATATTGTTTCCAAGGATGAAAGAGCCCAAAACGATAGTCCCACATTTCCCATCTTGCTAGATTAGCTTGAAAATTAAAAAATAATTACAAAAAATTGAAGAAAAAAAGGTCAAGTAACCAAAGAATTCAAATAACTTCATTTTTTTTTTTTTTTTTTTTTTTTGAGGTGAAAACAAGAGGGCTAGGGTGACAATTTTATACTCACCGTAGTTTCTTCATTTTTTTTCAAAGTGAGAAGGCTTTTATATCCTTGAATAAATGCTATATCACTCAAGGGCTGCCTATCTTCTGATATTTTGAAGAATTCACTCCCAAATCCTATAAGTTTGTATTGGTTAATACTGATTCTCCACAGCAAAAGAAAAAAAAAAAAAAAACTGTTGAGAAAGTAAACAATAAGAGAAGAAGGGAAAAAAAAAAAAAGGAAAAAGAAGAGAGAATGGAAAGGAATTATATACTAAGGTCATGAACAGGACATGTGACATAGTCACAAGGTAACTCTCGAAGAATTAGGACATGAATCAGTTTACAAAAAATAATTAATAGGTATATTTTATTTATTTATAGAAATATTTTTTGTTTATTCTAAGTTTTCAAAATTAATAAATAAAAATTGTTTAAATCTTTAAAAACACAAATATGTTTTTTCCTCCCAATACATTATGGACATATATGTAAGAGCGTTCTGTTCTTGGCATATCTGAAATGGATTTGTCCAACACAAATATGACTAGAGTTTTGGAATGTCCATGATTTTTATATATGGAGCATGAAATATATACCTTGTAAGAAATTCCCAAGCTTTTCAATGTTGTTAGCTATTAGATCTTGAAGTTCCTCTCCAATCCAAACGTGACATATACAGATGCATGTAACAATAGCGATAATGCTACCCATGATGATTGTGGTTACCCTCTGATGGGCCATATATAACACCTTATCTTCTCGGTAACCCGAAACAGATACTAAAGAGAAAGTCAATATGAATATGAGCAGCCCATAATCATACCTCACCTTCATCGTGGGAAGGAATCTCACAAATGTTACTGTTGCAGCTGCATATATGCATTATACCTCTAATGAGTTTGAGAATTTTGAACTATAACATTAAGTTATCACAATCTGTCTGTAACCTGTTACCTATCATAGCGACGAAGAATTCAAGTACAATGGGCTCTCCTTTCTCACCAGAGAGAGTTGCTAGGTGATGAACTCCAACACCTAGAGCACCAGCTGACAACGTTGCTAGCATCCTGTTTAAGCCTTTTCCCAGAGTTGCTCCTAAAGAAGATTGGGAAAAAAATCAAAAAGGAAAACATCGCAAATGGAATTGTTAGTTCCAATTCTGAAGCTATTATACTGAAAATTGGTTTATATGCCTCATGGTAAATAAGTTGCAAGCTTACCAACAGAAAACTCAAAGACAAGAATGACTGTTATGACAACCCATATTGAATTTTCGCCAATACGATCATAGAGTGGTTGGATGTAGTAGAATAAGGAAACCAATGTGAGAGCCAGTCCTACTTTTAGCGAATGGATAATTCTCCGTGGATCATCTTGTCCCAGTTTCTTAATCTTCTTTGCCATCTCGACTATCTTATTAGGCAATAGCTTGTGCCATCCACATGCACGAGTGAAAGGTCCAGTATTTTCAATATTTGGAGCAGCAATATTCATTGCTATGGATTGAAAAATGCAAGATTGCAATGGTTGAGAGAGAGAGAGAGAGAGAGAGAGAGGGGGGTTTCCGATCTCGATGTTTTGTGGAAATGTCTATTTATACGTGATAACTGTTGAATGGAACTATATAGTTTTTACACTGCAAGCATATCACAATTTTTATGAACAACGTGAAAAAGATGCCCCAAACTCTAGTTTGTTAGATTTCCAAATATGTAGATTATTTTAATGGAATTGAGGCAACAGGGTTTAAATCCAAATCTATGAACTGTGTTTTAGAGAGAGTTAAGTCTTCCTAGCTAGCTTAATTAACGGGTCTAGCTAGGTTTGCGATGGAGAGATGTTTGACAAATTTTTGGGTGTGAAGGCATGGCTTAAGGTCAAGTGAGTTTCAACAATTTGGAAAATAAGAACACCATAGTTAGAACAGACAAATTCATGACATCCTTGCTTGTAAATTGCAACCCAGTCTTGTTCGATCTGTCCCTCTCCTATGGAAGTTGATTGAAACTTTGTGAAAGTCCACAATTAACAGCTGGTATTTTTTCATTATACAATACGCAACTCCCCCCCACCCCCCCAAAGGGCACAAATTTTGACAACCTATGTTTAAAGTATGTCAGTATCTTGTTGCAAGGAAAAAGAAAAACAGGGAAATGAAAATAGAATAAAAAATCTGGTTGATTTTGAAATCAATCGGATTCTTTTTTACCCATCTGGTTAATTGGGGAGATGAAAAAGTGGGAAGGGAGATGAAAAAGTGAAAATATAGAAAATGAGTAGAGAATGGAAAAGTGAAAGCATAGAAGAGGTTTTAGTTTTATCTTATAATATTTAATTGAAAATGAAAAAGAGGAAATTAAAAACATAGTTTATATAAATTTACTTTTATGCCCTTATCAGATAAAAAAATATATTTTTATTAAAAAATTATATATGAATGGGCACTTTCTTTTATGGAGAATGTTAACCAGCACCAAGCGGTGCTGGCTTGGTGCTGGTTAAGGGTAGAAAAAACAAAAAATATTTGTCAGAAAAAGTAAAAAATATTCTAAAATAGTACCTGTAAATCGAAAAAGTAACATAAATTGAGAAAAAAGACAATTTTTTTTCAAAAAAATGTATGCTTAACGGCCATCGCACGATGCCCGTTAACACAACCTTTCTATTATATATACAATTATAGTGAAGTGTTGCACAGTAAAGTGAAGAAAACAAGGAAGAAAAAGACAAAAAAAAGAAAAAAAGAAAAAAAAAAAAAGATTAGTACGTTGCACCATGCAGCACATTTTCTTCTGTCCAATTTTCGTCCATTTAGGGAAATTATATACGGATGTATTTTGAAAAAAAAAACACTTATTTCTATACATATAGGACTTATATATCATTGAGATCAAAATCTCATGAGACCGTCCTATATAATAATTTTTTTTACTAAGGACCTCAAGAAATCCTTTAAGGGAGTTTTTGAGACCAAAGATCAGGTTTGGACCCACGTTATTAACTAGGATAACAACGATTACCAAATCATTACTTGGCTACGTACATAACACGTCAAAAAAGAGGAATTTACCAAGGTAAGCGTGTTTGGATGAGGAGCAGTTTTCCAAACGCACAGCAAGAGACAAAAGTGGGAAAAGGTGGGAAGAACAAAAAGTAAGGCCTTATTTAGATACTTCACGATAGGATTAATAGACACTCATTTTTGTATATCATTTATGCACACTATCACTTTCATGTTTAAATTATGAACTTAAAAAAAAAAAAAATGATGAATTGAATAAAAGTCAAAACATGGGATTCAAGTGATAACCCAATAGCAATGAATTTTTTTGTGTGCCACATGTATGTGGTTTAAAGTTTATATCTCCCTATCCCTCCCCAACTATTTACAAATCAAAAAATAAAAATAAATAAAGGACAAAAAGTAAATGAAGAGAAAATATTTAGTAGCCAGGCCAAGAGTCCTATGTGCTAGCTAGTTAATTAGATAAACTTTTCCAAAGGGCTTAGCCTTAGGTTCATTTTCTTTGTTTCTCGTGCGGACGTTAGACTTAAAATGATGTTGAAATTAACAAATATGGCAAGTTGATTGCCTCGAGTTCCATTATCAGTTTTCTATTTCTAGTATCGATGTCACTTGTGGACTTCTAGAATAACAAGATACATCATGAAACATTCATATTTGATTAAAAGGTATGTAAAAAGACAAAAACATTGAAGCCATAAGTGAATATGAATGAATCAAAAGTCAAAACATGCAGGTATGTCAGAGATGACGGGTTTAACATGCATGATTTTTACAAAAACGTTGAAGCCATAAGTGAATATGAAAGAATCAAAAGACAAAACATGCAGTTATGTCAAAGATGATGGGATTAACATGCATGATTTTTCACTAGCCAAAAACCAGGGACGAAGCCAGGATCTCAAGGATCTCAATCATAGGAGGCTGAAGTAAATTTTTTTTTTTTTTTCACCTTAAAAATCCAAACTACATGATCAGGGGCGGAGTTACACTGCTCCTTTTTTTGGGGGGGACTATACTAGTAATAGGATATACCCCTCCCAAAAAATTAGAACCGGCCCTCCCAATTATTTCTAAGATTTCTAGTTAGTTCAATGGATTTTTAGTTGGCCTTCTCAATTGTTCAAAACTTTATTACTTGTCCATCCCAATTATTCCTAAGATTTATAGTTAGTCCAAAAGATAATGACTAATAGTTGATCTTTTCCATTGTCCAAAAAATTTATAATTAATCCAATGGATAATAACTCACTTTCTAGAATCATTGATAACCCATTTCCCAACATAATTTCAATTTTTTTCATCTTTAGGTACCTACGAAACTTTGATGTAGCCGCTAGTGCCAGCCCATTGCCCCATTTTCTTTCTTCTCAACACAAAAACTCTTATCTCAACCAAAATTATTAATCCATTTTTTTTCCTGGTGCAACATCATCTTCTTGACTTTTTAAAGAAGAGAATATGCAAGTGCATTTTCTTTTCTCTCTCTTTTATCAAAAATCATTGTTATTTTACCATTAGTCTTATTTTTGTTTCTTTCTTCTGCCACTATGTTCTTTTATTGGATTTTTTTGTTGTTGTATTTTTCTATAATAAACTATATAATTTTTGTACATTCATTAATATTTAAGAATATAACAATATATCAAAGTTAATAATTTTGTATTCAATATGAACTGTGGTTAATATATCAATACTATAATTTGCCCCCCCCAAGTAAAATTTTCTGACTACGCCCCTGCAAACTAGCATTCATATAGTACCGACAATTGGGTCGTTGTTTTAATAAAAAAATTGTCAACAAATGAAAAAACGCAAAATAATTTTTTTTTTTAATACATTGCAATACAATCTATCAAATGGAATTTGGATATTTTGGTTTGGTCAAGGAAATCGAAGTTTTTGATATTGTTCAATAGTAGTATACTGTTTCGATATTATTGTTATTTATATAATATATTTATATATATATTTTCATTTAATTATTGGTTTACAATATAAGATTTACCTTATAGAATAAACTAATTTGTACAAAATCATATACAATTGTAAAAAGTGTAAAATGTTGTGCACATGTCTACAATATACCATGCAAATATGATATTGATAATCTAATGTAAACTAATAAATGGTCACACAAATCTATGTCTTTAACTTGGCCCAGTTCACCACCACTGTTATCTTTAGAATGGTCCAATTAGATGTGAAAAAAATAAATAAATAAATAAATTCCAACACAAGTCAAAAGAATCAAAAGTTGAAAACATCCCACCTAGTATTCACGTGCATTCTGACATAATTCATGACTTCAACATTTACCCAACACATCACAGCCACACATTTTGAATATAAGATAACAAAAATTTGTAACAGCTGCTAGAGAGAGAGAGAGAGAGAGAGAGAGAGAGTGTGTAAACGCATTTGACATTTCTATGGTGAAAAATGAAAGCATGGTGCGTACTAGGACTGAAGACAAAGTGACAAATTAAAACCAGTAAAAGTTAGTTTGGGATTGAAATTTTCAGTTTATTTGTAATTTTATTTTATTTTTGTTTTTATTTATAAGTTCTATTGTATTTTTTAATATTATTCATAGGTCTCATTGTATTAATCAGCTTATTTTTCAACTTTTTTTTTTTTTTTTTACACTTTTAGCAAAATGTTTTCTATTTCAACTAAATAAGTTGTTTCCAAATGAAACCTAAGAATTTTTACTGTAAGAACGAGTGAAGCAGATTGACTGAACTAGGCTGTGGTGTTGTGATGGTATAAATTTATAATTTCTTTTTCGAAAATTTTGGAGTTTTTCCAAATGGCAAGACTTAGATGCTGTTTCTTAAAACTCTGTTACGTGACTTTTTTTATCTTATAGAATGTAAGTCTATTTTTTAATTAAGTAGCCATATGATTGAATTTTAAGAAAAAAACCTAAAATACTGTATATAAATTTTGTCATTTTCTAAATTGTTTGGTATGATTATACGAATTTTTTCTACAAGTCACAAAGGATCATTTTTGGGAAGGCCAAAGAGAATTTTCTTAGGTTCTTTTTTAAATTCGGGTGGCAAAACCCCCAAGCCATCAAATAGCTTCCTCCCTGTCAAAAACAGTAATTAATTTGCTATTATGCTTGCTTTTCATTAGTCAATATGTGTGTGTATATATATTCTCTGCTTATGTAGATTGAATAGCATCTAGGGGTTAGATCACTGTTTTAGTTTAACATAATTCTTAGATATGAAAGAAAAATAATTCTGTCTCACAATAATATTGTAAAGTGAAAATCAGAAGGGAATTTAGCTTTATTCAATATAATTATATGGGCCAATATAAATGCCTCATTGATGTAAAATATGGGATTGAGATCCAATATAATTTCTAGACACCAGATACAATTGAATTCAGTACGAGGGGAAAAAAGTTAACTTTTTTCCTCTACCATTGGATCAAATACAAAAAACCAAAAAATAAAAAAATTCTGCCGTTGGATTCACTTGCACCGAGTGTATATAATACCTTTTTTTTTTTAAGAAACCAGTGTATATAATACCTTAGATATTGCGTTTTAATTATCTCAATCCTAAAATAGGAAATTACCAATGTTAGTAACTAAAGTGATTTGATAATCATAAATTACTCTCAAACAATTTATAGGTTGAACTTCACTTTAAACCCAAAAAAAAAAAAAAAAAAAAACCCATACTCGTATTTTCAATTTTAAACTAAAATTTTTTAACCAAATGAATCAATGCTTAAAGCATTTTGCACTTCGTGAAATGTTATAAAACTTATTTTTCAGAAGTAGCCGACCAGAAAATTCTTTTTAGCAACCTTTACCTGATTTATGAGGTCAGCCAATACTTATTTATTTATTTATTTATTTTGAAAACATGAGGTCAACCAATTTAGGAATAAAATTCAAATTAAATTTTCATCCATAATGAAGTCATTGCATTCCAATGCTTTGAAGTCGGGAATCGGGAGAATCAATGGAATCCAATAAGAACTTGTGGGTTATTTATTTGTTCACCTTGAACTTGAGTCTCAAAAAATTTTCCAGAATTTCTAACAATTTTTATCCCTTGATCTTTTTCTTATTATTGATTTACATCTACCTTCTCAAGCAACTCTACCTTTTAATTTTTGACTTCTTTGTAATTAATTAAATTAAATGCAAAGTTTCAAATTCAAAGACTTGAACTTGTTCCAAATGTGGCTTCACATAAATCTGGTGTCTTCTCATGATACTTGGATATCAAATTCCTCGTTATTATTAATAGGATAAATTTTAGCAACCTATCCTAAGATTTGAACTAATGCCAACTAGGTCCAACACATTTCAAAATTGACCAACTTAGTCCTTAAGCCCAACTTACTCCTTAAACACTGTTAGCCCATCCATTAATCATTTAGCCCACTATTCTCTCTCTCCTTTTGCAGATTCTCTCCTCTTTCATGTCTCTCTCTTCTCTCAACTCAAGATTTCTCATTCCTCTTCATAACCCTAAATTATGGGCCCCAAAATCTCAAGCCACAACTGCCACCACTGCCATAGTCTCAAGCCACAGTCACCACAAGCCAACACCAGTACCACATTGGCTCTCTTTATCGGTTCTTTTTCTCTCAAGCTCAGCCATGGCTGAACTCCACAAAGCCATGCCACCACTAATGGCAGCTGAGCTCACCACCACCACCACTACCATTAGCCAATGTCTTCTCCTCTTTATTTCTCTCTTATTTTCTTCTTTATTTTATTTTAATTTATTTTCTCCTTTTGTTTTTGGCCAAACCCCTTTTGTGTTTGGTATTGTGATAGCTTTTTGGTTTTGTTAATTTAGGGATTGAGTTTTTGTTGGTTGTAGGGATTTAGTGATTTTGATGTTGATTTGGGTTTGTAAAATGTGATATTGGGTGTTTTGAGCTTGGCTATTAAGGTTTGGAAAATAGGATATAGGGATTGATTCCCAATGGGCTTGAGTGTACTGTGCATATGTGCCTAAATCAATGATGTGTAAGATTTTTTTGTGGTAGTGGGTATGTGAAAAACTGACAATGGTGAAGAGACAGTGATTTTGTTTGGTTTTGTACAAGAGAAGAATTTGATGGATTCATTAGTCAAAATCTGTGCATGTCTTGTTGATTTGGTATAGGTTTGGCTGGGTGTACACATAAAGAGAGAAGAGAGGGACAATAGAGAGAATAGAGGGTAGGGGAGAATCAGAGAGAAGAGAGGGCTGACTAACAACATTAACGGTGTTTAGGGACTAAATTCAATTTTAAAATTTCTTGAACCTAGTTGGTATTAGCCCAAACCTCAGGGCAAGTTATTGAAATTTACCCTTATTAATAATATACCTGCCTTATTTTGACTAGAAAAATTTTAACCATTATCAAATAAATCTTGAACTTGAGGAAAGAGCTGTAATTTGCCTACCCATCACACTTTGAAGTCTTAATATGGTTTGTACAATAGAAGAATTTGATGGATTCATTAGTCAAAACCTGTGCATGTCTTGCTGATTTGGTATAGGTTTGGCTGGGTGTACACACAAAGAGAGAAGAGAGGGACAATAGAGAGAATAAAGGGCAGGGGAGAATCAGAGAGAAGAGAGGGCTAACTAACAACATTAACGGTGTTTAGGGACTAAATTCAAATTTAAAATTTCTTGAACCTAGTTGGTATTAGCCCAAACCTCAGGGCAAGTTACTAAAATTTACCCTTATTAATAATATACCTGCCTTATTTTGACTAGAAAAATTTTAACCATTATCAAATAAATCTTGAACTTGTGGAAAGAGTTGTCATTTGCCTACCCATCATACTTTTAAGTCTTAATATGGTTTGTTAAAGACATATCAAGCCCAATAGTCAAGGTCCAAACCCAATTTTACTTAATGTGTGCAAGACAAAAAATATATTTATTCCACAAGTCTATTGACTATAGTTAATGTATGGTCAGTTTAAGGTTTTGCTTTTGTTGTAACACAAGATTTGTACTTCACTCATAGATAAGATATGTAGCTCTCAAAGGTTTCTTCTATATTCATAGACAATTAGTTTAAACCACATAAATTTCCAATGTTTCTTTCTTCTTCGCTTTTATGTTTCTTTCCTCCTATTTATTTAACATTGTTTGTTATCCTATCATTATACTACATCCTAAAATCAAGCTTGTTTGGGGCAAGTTTCATTTTTCTTTAAAAAATTCTTCAGAATCGTTAGAGATATATTAAACCCAATAGCATAGGGGAGCCTAATCTTACTTAATGTGTAAACCAAGTACAAATCTTGCATTACAATGAACCCAATATATATAGGTACATATAAGAGGCTAAATCCTAGATTAACTATATTACTTGGCTTGCACACTAAGTTAGATTGGACTTGAGCCTATACTATTGGGCTTAATATATATATCTCTAACAAAAATATAAAAAATAAAACATTTGAAAATTAAATAATCTTTCTAAAGTGCACTAAAAAAAAGAAGGTTAAAGTGCAAACTACATCCTTGAAGTTCAGTGTTTTTGGATTTTATACTCTAAAATTTTAAAATTTGAATTTTACACTCTTAAAATTATATTTCATTTGAATAAGCAATGCTTCCATCTATATTTTCTGTTAAATAAAACATAATCTTGTCACGTGTATTTAGTTAATTTAATAAAATAATACCACATGGCATAATAACAATGACGTAGCATCATTTTTAAAGCATTAATTTTTTTTCCTCTAAGTAGTTCATAATTTTTAATTGGGGGAAGCCTAAAATAATTAAGTTTAGTTAACATTTTAAAGAGCTTAACTACCCGTTTGGGTATTGATGAAAATCTAGCTTATTGCGTCTGCGTTTACTTTTTTTTTTTTTTCCCGCGTGTTACTGTGGTTGTTGGCTTTTCTAGTGGGTTCCGTGCACTGTTCACGAAATCCACAAATCTCTTTTTTTAACAAAACTTTCATTAAAAATGAGTCTGACAGTATTATTCACATATTTAAAAATTATTTTGTTACAGTATTTTCAATTTTCAATAAAATAAACGGTATCTAAACACACCTTAAATGAGAATTTCAAAAATTTTGGAGAACACGCATATCACAATTTTTTATGAACAATGTGAATAAAGAAACGCGGTAGTGTACAGGGAAATGTGGTAGTACGGAGTCTACCGACAGAGTGGCGGAGAGCACATGGAAATCTAATTGGTCCTTAACTTGAAGGACTTTATTGGTCAAAATAGGTAACAACCAATGTCATCAAACGTTTAGGTTTGTGCTTATCGAAGAAAAAAAAAAAAACATTTAGGCACAGATGTTATACAAATTTTGAGTCGGAAAACATGGCCTTAAGGTCAAAAATAAGAACCATATATTAGGACATTCAAATTCATGGCTGCCATGCGTACATACGTGCATGAAGGATGCATGGACGGAATGAAATTAATGTAGTCCAGAATTAACAGCTACTGTTTCCTACAACTCATTTTACCAAAGATTTTTCACAAGTTAGATTACATAACTGATTCTCTAGTATTTGGTGAAAAAAAACAATTCAATAATAACTTGACTCGTACATAAATTGTGTTAATGTATGTAACAAAGTGTGTGGAAATAAACTTTTTGGTTTCCTACTCCAATTTTTCATTGTACAAAATGCATGCAGTCAACATCAAACCTTCAACTTTCTTAAGAAAATGTTATTTTTTAAGAGATTTATCAAACAGGTCCGGGGAGACAAATCTTGACCACCCATTAGGATATCATACGAGTGTATTTGTTATGAAGAAAAAAAATCTTATGGTATGAAGTGACATACAAAACAAAGGCAAGTCCATAACATTCCCCAATCCTTGAGAAAAACTACACATTTATTGACACAAATTCTATCCATTATCTTTTTCTTGTTCAGTTTTTATTACCATTATTATACTAACAGTAACACTTCCCTCAAGATGAGCATTTCACAGCTGAAGGATTAGATCGAGCTTCTTATATTATCAAAAGACAATATTATTCTTGTTCCCGAGTTGGACTTAATAGAAAAATCCACTAACTGCAACAGATCGAATATAAACCATCAGAAAGTGGCAGCAATTCTCTGATCAATGGAGCACATACATATGGTTGTTATGGTGACACTCTTGTGGCCGGAGTCTTGAAATGTGCAAGGGACGCTAATTCTTGAACTGCATCGGCAATCTTCACGATGCATGGTACAACATCAATTAGAGTTAAAGCAACTTCTGCAGATGGCATGATCTCTTGGAGATCAGCATCTTCCAAATGGTATGTATCAAGCATGAATTTCAGATTTTCAATGGCGGTTTTTGAGTTTTCAATGTGTGCATTAACTGATGTTGGTTGGTTCATTTTTTTGACTGCTGATGCTAATTCCCTAAGAGCTTTTCCAGATTCTGAGCAGATTTTTGTGCTTGGCTCTTGAATTTTGCGTCCGAACTCATTAAGCGTCTGTGAGGATGGCAAAACATAGGTAAGTGAATTAACTCTACCTAATGAGTTATTAAAAATATTTGTGAAAGTTTTGTCATATTTTTTTTTTTTTAAAATAAACAAAAATATTTTCAATTAAAGAATAGAAATAAATATATAATTATCATTTCATAAATTTAATGTGATACATGATGCCTAAGAGAACAATCAACAATAATTCATTATCATATAAAAAAATTCATAATATATTATAATGACTTTAACAGATAGCGAATAAAAATATCTACAAGTGAAAATAAGTTTACTCTTGAGACAAAGTTATCATTGCAATCATATATAAATAAGAACCAACACCAAAAGATTAACAATTTTTTTTACACTATTTGGAATATATGTGGACTTATTAGGTACTGTTATTGAAAATTAAAATATGAAGGGAAACATTTTTTGGGAGGGGGGGGGGGGGGGGGGGAGGTGGTAATCTTTAAATGGTCTACCCAGCCCCCTCCCTCCGCCCTTGTGTTAGAGGGAGGTCAAAACCAAAATAAATAATAGAAAATCATATATATATATATATATATATATGTGTGTGTGTGACAGAGAGAGAGAGAGAGAGAGAGAGAGTATACACTTCAGCAATAAAGAAAAGATTAAAAAAAAGAGTATACATAATTGTTTCTACATAATCTTTGCAGAAGAGTTTTCTATACATAATGACTTGTGTGAAATAAATTATCCATTAAAAATTTGAGTATTGCTGATTTACTTGAATCTCAGAGTTAAGGTAGTTGTTAAGAGCTTCAATTTTGTAGGCGCATTGCCAAGTTAGGGTTCCAATTTTAACATATTGTTTCCAAGGATGAAAGAGCCCAAAACGATGGTGCCACATTTCCCATCTTGCTAGATTAGCCTGAAAATTAAAAAATAATTACAAAAAATTGAAGAAAAAAAAGTCAAGTAACCATGGAATTCAAATAACTTCATTTTTTTGTTTTTTTGTTTTTTTTTGTTTTTTTTTTGAGGTGAAAACAAGAGGGCTAGGGTGACAAATTTATACTCACCATAGTTTCTTCATTGTTTTTCGAAGTGAGAAGGCTTTTATATCCTTGAATAAATGCTATATTACTCAAGGGCTGCCTATCTTCTGAAATTTTGAAGAATTCACTCCCAAATCCTATAAGTTTGTATTGGTTAATATTGATTCTCCACAGCAAAAGAAAAAAAGAAAAAAGAAAAAGAAAAAACCCAACTGTTGAGAAATTAAACAAGAAGAGAAGAAGGGGGAAAAAAAAAGGAAAAAGAAGAGAGAATGGAAAGGAATTATATACTAAGGTCACGAACAGGACATGTGACATAGTCACAAGGTAATTCTCGAAGAATTAGGACATGAATCGGTTTACAAAAAATAATTAATAGGTATATTTATTTATTTATAGAAATATTTTTTGTTTATTCTAAGTTTTCAAAATTAATAAATAAAAATTGTTTAAATCTTTAAAAACATAAATATGTTTTTTCCTCCCAATACATTATGGACACATATGTAAGAGTGTTCTTTTCTTGACATATATGAAATGGATTTGTCCAACAGAAAAATGAATAGAGTTTTGGAGTGTCCATGATTTTTATATATGGGGCATGAAATATATACCTTGTAAGAAATTCCCAAGCTTTTCAATGTTGTTAGCTATTAGATTTTGAAGTTCCTCTCCAATCCAAACGGGTCGTATACAGATGCATGTAACAATAGCGATAAAGCTACCCATGATGATTGTGGTTACCCTCTGATGGGCCATATGTAGCACCTTATCTTCTCGGTAACCCGAAACAGATACTAAAGAGAAAGTCAATATGAATATGAGCAGCCCATAATCATACCTCGCCTTCATTGTGGGAAAGAATCTCACAAATGTTATTGTTGCAGCTGCATATATGCATTATACCTCTAATGAGTTTGAATTTGAACTATAACATTAAATTATCACAATCTGTCTGTAACATGTTACCTATCATAGCGACGAAGAATCCAAGTACAATGGGTTCTCCTTTCTCACCAAAGAGAGTTGCTAGGTGATGAACTCCAACACCTAGAGCACCAGCTGACAACGTTGCTAGCATCCTGTTTAAGCCTTTTCCCAGAGTTGCTCCTACAGAAAATTGGGAAAAAAATCAAAAAGAAAAACGTTGCAAATGGAATTGTTAGTTCCAATTTTGAAGCTGTTATACCGTGAATTGGTTTATATACATCATGGTAAATAAGTTGCAAGCTTACCAACAGAAAACTCAAAGACAAGAATGACTGTTATGACAGCCCATATTGAATTTTCGCCAATACGATCATAGAGTGGTTGGATGTAGTAGAATAAGGAAACCAATGTGAGAGCCAGTCCTACTTTTAGCGAATGGATAATTCTCCGTGGATCATCTTGTCCCAGTTTCTTAATCTTCTTTGCCATCTCGACTATCTTATTAGGCAATAGCTTGTGCCATCCACATGCACGAGTGAAAGGTCCAGCATTTTCAATATTTGGAGCAGCAATATTCATTGCTATGGATTGAAAAATATAAGATTGCAACGGTTGAGAGAGAGAGGGGTTTACGATCTTGATGTTTTGTGGAAATGTCTATTTATACGTGATAAATGTTGAATGGAACTATATAGTTTTTACACTGCAAGCATGTCACAATTTTTATGAACAGCGTGAAAAAGATGCCCCAAAGTGGGAAGGGGATATGGGGTGGTGGGCGGTGGTTCTAGCTAGGGAGTTATAATTGGTCCTGACCTTAAAATTATTGTATAAGCCCAGCCAATTTCATAAGATATTCCAACTCTAGTTTGTTAGATTTCCAAATATGTAGATTATTTTAATGGAATTGAGGCGACAGGCTTTAAATCCAAATCTATGAACTGTGTTTTAGAGAGAGTTAAGTCTTCCTAGCTAGGTTAATTGACGGGTTTAGCTAGGTTTGCGATGGAGAGATGTTAGACAAGTTGTTGGGTGTGAAAGCATGGCCTAAGTGAGTTTCAACAGTTTGAAAAATAAGAACACCATAGTTAGATCAGACAAATTCATGACATCCATGCTTGCAAATTCCAACCCAGTCTTGTTTGATCTGTCCCTCTCCTATGGAAGTTGATTAAACTTGACGCTCTAGGAGAAATAGAAGGAATGAAACTTAGTGGAAGTCCACAATTAATAGCTGGTTCTACTCCTATATTTTTTCTTTATACAATACGCTTGCCATGAAAATGATTTGATTTTTGAGATATAGAGTTTCAACTTATGACGTTCGCTCCTAATAATTGCCCTTTATCATCAGACCAAAACACTAAATGGTTTTTGGTGTAGGCGAAAATAGACCTCCAGATCTCTTTTTCAACCATCAGAGATTTTACCAGTTGTGCTAATTGAAACCCACGAATATGATTTAATCTTTAAACCATACTAATATATAACCCGTGCTACCGTACGGGAATGGATATAATTAAATAAAATAAAGAAAAAAGAATATTGCATTTTATTATTTAAGTGATACTATTGGTTTTTTTTTTTTTTTTTGTTTTTACACGAGGATGGCTTAGATAAAACACTAGATAAAAGAACCAACATTGAAAAAATATAGTGGCATTTATAGTTAAGTGATGTGTTAAATATATTAATAATATAAATGGGTTTATCCACACAAGGATGGCATAAGATAAAACAATGAATAAAAAAAAATTACAATTTATGATTTAGAGTCAGCTAATGAAAAAAAAAAAAAAAAAAAGAAAAAGAAAAAAGAAAAAGAAAAGAGAATTAAAAAACCTATTTAACCATAAACATTCAAGGTAGATGAGCATGTTGCACGAACCACAATTCTTCATAATCACAAGATTAAGTCATCACGCTGTCGACTCCCACAACCAAAATCATCTTTGGCAAAACCATTAAGGAACAAATTGTAATAAACTTTCCAACTTAACAAACAATAATAAAAAAATAACAGAATACTGCTTCTGTATATTAGTACTAACCGATGAAAAAAAAAAAGAAAAGAAAAAAGAGAGAAATTAAAAAAACTATTCACACAACTTAAACATTTCAAGGTCGATTGAGCATCTTTTGCACGTAACCACAAATTCTTCATAACTGTAAGGATAAGGTTCATCTTGGTTCCAATGTCCCATTCCATTTTTTTTGGCATTTTGAAAGTTTGAAATTTGAAATAGGGCGGTTCCCGCAGCAAGTAGTCGAAGCATTTTTCGGCATTTTAGAAGCCAATGCTTCCCATGTTCATCATTTAAAATTTCCTAAATGTTACCAATGCCTTTAGGGTTTGACTCACAAAGTAGCATGATTCCATGAATATAAGCTGTAATAAAATTTCCACATGCAAGAGCTTTTTCAATTAATTTTTTTCCTTCAATGACTTCTTCATTCAAGAAGTATTTGTAGGTTCCCACTATGAGTAGTGCATGGGGATTCTCTGCTTCATAACATGATTTTTTTTTTCTTTGTCATCTAGTAGAGCTGGGTGACTGAAATATGGAGTGAGTCGAATTTTTTGGAGGACCAATTTGTTTTCTATTAACTTGTTGAAGCTTTTGCAACTAATTAAGAAAAAGGAAAAAAAATTAAATTAATAGATTGCATATCTTATATAGAGGAAAATAAATTAGTATATACAAATTGAAAAAGTCTTTTTGTAAAGTTGTGATTTCAGTGCATTTCACGACTAGCTCACGAGAAGTTCACGAGAAGGGTTCCCGTAAAAGGGCATGTGAGAAGCACATAACTAGAAACTGAAAAGTCGTGTTAGACTGTCAATTCACTAGTATTTAATGGGTAAGGTTTTCACGCGAGATACCCGCGAGACTCTTTGCTTGAGGGATTTTTAAGTGTGACTTTCTTACCCTTCACTCATACTATATATACCTTCATTACCTACAGAAATTGGAGAGAGGCCATTTAGAGAGAAAAACCCTAGATAGGTTTTCTACAACACATACACCCATCTTTTAGAGAGAGAGAGCTACTCATCCTTAGTGAGAAATCATTCTAGCCTCTTCTCCTTCCCTCTCCCATTGTCATACCTTGAGAGGAGATTTGTACTCAAACACAACCCACACCTATTCAGAGTGTAAAGAGTGTTTTGGAGGTTGGGACGTTTTGGGGATTTGCCAAAAGAAGCCAGTGAGGCTTGGCGGATGCAATCGGGTGTATTATGGGATTCGGAAAGCTAGACAAGACACGGTTCTGAGAAGCCTTGTTAGAATAGGAGCTTGGAGGGCTTAGGTGTATTAGGTATATTAGGTTTGGAGGGTCTCTTGCTATTCATGCATTCCAACTTATTGTCTAGTAGATCGATTTACCGTTTGGAGGGTGGGGGAGAGGTTTTTTGCCAAGTTCTTCGGTTTTTTGCTACACATCGGCGTGTTATCTTGTGTTTGCATCTCTCTTTCCTTACTCTTGTACTTTACTTTTATTGTTTGTTGTTCTTATTTATGCACTCGAGTAGTATCGGTTGATTGCGTTTCATTTACTCTTGTTTCTGCACTTAGATAAGTTAGAGTAAAAGCAATCTAGCCGTAATCTTTTAATTGGGGGTCTAAACAAGCTCTTGTGTTTTAACACATTTTCGAGCTTTCAGTTTTGTTATACCTTAACTTAATATTTCCCAGTAGTGTTACCAAATCATTTCCCAGTAGTGTTACTGAATCATTTCCCACCTTCGAAATGATTTCCACCAACACTATTGTTTCAATTCCAGCTTTAAATTCAACTAACTCTTGTTCCAAGCTTTTCATCTTCTCATCTTGAGAGGAAATTTGATTTCTCAAAAATTCATTCTTTTTATTAGATTCATCTAATCTCACAATCAATTCCTCTTTTTCAAGATTAGCCAATTTTAAATCTTCTTTAAATTTCTTAGCAATTTTCAAAGATTTAGATAATTCCTTAAGAAGAGTTTCACAGGCATCAATATGATCAACAGAAACAATAGTGTTCTTTTTATTCAAATCATCACAATCAAAAACAGTAAGACACTTACAATTATCCATGATAATAAGGATCAAGGATTGATCAACTCTTAGATCAAAAGATCTAACACAAGAGCTGCCCACTCTGATACCACTTGTACATTTTTAGATCCTTTAAAACACAGTTAGATTAACCTAGTTAATTAGTTAAAGTAAGGACAGAGAAGCAAGACACAAGATAAACCGCCATGTTAAGCAAAAAACCGAAGAACTGTGCAAAAAAATCTCCCCACCCTCCAACGTAAATCGATCTACAGACAATATTTGAATGCTGAATAAGCAAGAGACCCTCCACAACCTTAATAACCTTATCAGCCTAAGCCTCAAGCTTCCTATTCTAACAAGGCTCTCAGAACCGTGTCTGTCTACTTTCGAATTCCCATAATACACCCGTATTGCACCGCCAAGCCACTGGTTCTTTTGCAAATCCCCAAAGTCCAACCTCCAAAACACTCTTTACACTCTGAATAGGTGTGGGTTGTGTTTGAGTACAAATCTCCTCTCAAGGTATGACAATGGGAGAGGGAAGGAGAAGAGGCTAGAATGATTTCTCACTAAAGATGAGTAGCTCTCTCTCTCTAAAAGATGGGTGTATGTGTTGTAGAAAACCTATCTAGGGTTTTTCTCTCTAAATGGCCTCTCTCCAATTTCTATAGGTAATGAGGGTATATATAGTATGAGTGAAGGGTAAGAAAGTCACACTTAAAAATCCCTCAAGCAGAGAGTCTCGCGGGTATCTCGTGTGAAAACCTTACCCATTAAATACTAGTGAATTGACAGTCTGACATGACTTTTCAGTTTCTAGTTATGTGCTTCTCACATGCCCTTTTACGGGAACCCTTCTCGTGAACTTCTCGTGAGCTAGTCGTGAAATGCACTGAAATCACAACTTTACAAAAAGACTTTTTCAATTTGTATATACTAATTTATTTTCCTCTATATAAGATATGCAATCTATTAATTTAATTTTTTTTCCTTTTTCTTAATTAGTTGCAAAAGCTTCAACAAGTTAATAGAAAACAAATTGGTCCTCCAAAAAATTCGACTCACTCCATATTTCAGTCACCCAGCTCTACTAGATGACAAAGAAAAAAAAAATCATGTTATGAAGCAGAGAATCCCCATGCACTACTCATAGTGGGAACCTACAAATACTTCTTGAATGAAGAAGTCATTGAAGGAAAAAAATTAATTGAAAAAGCTCTTGCATGTGGAAATTTTATTACAGCTTATATTCATGGAATCATGCTACTTTGTGAGTCAAACCCTAAAGGCATTGGTAACATTTAGGAAATTTTAAATGATGAACATGGGAAGCATTGGCTTCTAAAATGCCGAAAAATGCTTCGACTACTTGCTGCGGGAACCGCCCTATTTCAAATTTCAAACTTTCAAAATGCCAAAAAAAATGGAATGGGACATTGGAACCAAGATGAACCTTATCCTTACAGTTATGAAGAATTTGTGGTTACGTGCAAAAGATGCTCAATCGACCTTGAAATGTTTAAGTTGGTGAATAGGTTTTTTTAATTCTCTCTCTTTTTTTCTTTTTTTTCATCGTAGCATCACTTAAATAAAGAAGCAATATTCGTTTTTATTAGATTGTTGTGTAAGCTGAAAAAGTTTACAATTATGATTTCCTATGGTTGCCAAAGAGATTCTGTGATTGTTGGGAAAGCGAAGCGTATGAACCTTACCTTGTGATATGAAGAATTGTGGTTACGTGCAAAACATGCTCATCTACCTGAATTGTTAAGTTGGGTTAATATTTTTTAATTCTCTTTTTCTTTTCTTTTTCTTTTTCACTTTTTTTTTTTTTTTTTCATTGTAGCATGACTTAAATAATAAAATGTAATTTTTTTTATTCATTGTTTTATCTTATGCCATCCTTTGTGTGATAAACCCATATATATATATATATATATATATATATTAACAGCATCACTTAAATAATAAAATGCAATAATTTTTTCAATGTTTGGTTTTTTTATTCAGTGTTTTATCTAATGCCATCCTCCGTGTAAACCAAAAAAAAAAAAAAAAAAAAACCAATAGTATCACTTAAATAATAAAATGCAATATTCTTTTTTCTTTATTTTATTTAATTATATCCATTCCCGTACGGTAGCACGGGTTATATATTAGTATGGTTTAAAGATTAAATCATATTCGTGGGTTTCAATTAGCTCAACTGGTAAAATCTCTGATGGTTGAAAAAGAGATCTGGAGGTCTATTTTCGCCTACACCAAAAACCATTTAGTGTTTTGGTCTGATGATAAAGGGCAATTATTAGGAGCGAACGTCATAAGTTGAAACTCTATATCTCAAAAATCAAATCATTTTCATGGCAAGCGTATTGTATAAAGAAAAAATATAGGAGTAGAACCAGCTATTAATTGTGGACTTCCACTAAGTTTCATTCCTTCTATTTCTCCTAGAGCGTCAAGTTTAATCAACTTCCATAGGAGAGGGACAGATCAAACAAGACTGGGTTGGAATTTGCAAGCATGGATGTCATGAATTTGTCTGATCTAACTATGGTGTTCTTATTTTTCAAACTGTTGAAACTCACTTAGGCCATGCTTTCACACCCAACAACTTGTCTAACATCTCTCCATCGCAAACCTAGCTAAACCCGTCAATTAACCTAGCTAGGAAGACTTAACTCTCTCTAAAACACAGTTCATAGATTTGGATTTAAAGCCTGTCGCCTCAATTCCATTAAAATAATCTACATATTTGGAAATCTAACAAACTAGAGTTGGAATATCTTATGAAATTGGCTGGGCTTATACAATAATTTTAAGGTCAGGACCAATTATAACTCCCTAGCTAGAACCACCGCCCACCACCCCATATCCCCTTCCCACTTTGGGGCATCTTTTTCACGCTGTTCATAAAAATTGTGACATGCTTGCAGTGTAAAAACTATATAGTTCCATTCAACATTTATCACGTATAAATAGACATTTCCACAAAACATCAAGATCGTAAACCCCTCTCTCTCTCAACCGTTGCAATCTTATATTTTTCAATCCATAGCAATGAATATTGCTGCTCCAAATATTGAAAATGCTGGACCTTTCACTCGTGCATGTGGATGGCACAAGCTATTGCCTAATAAGATAGTCGAGATGGCAAAGAAGATTAAGAAACTGGGACAAGATGATCCACGGAGAATTATCCATTCGCTAAAAGTAGGACTGGCTCTCACATTGGTTTCCTTATTCTACTACATCCAACCACTCTATGATCGTATTGGCGAAAATTCAATATGGGCTGTCATAACAGTCATTCTTGTCTTTGAGTTTTCTGTTGGTAAGCTTGCAACTTATTTACCATGATGTATATAAACCAATTCACGGTATAACAGCTTCAAAATTGGAACTAACAATTCCATTTGCAACGTTTTTCTTTTTGATTTTTTTCCCAATTTTCTGTAGGAGCAACTCTGGGAAAAGGCTTAAACAGGATGCTAGCAACGTTGTCAGCTGGTGCTCTAGGTGTTGGAGTTCATCACCTAGCAACTCTCTTTGGTGAGAAAGGAGAACCCATTGTACTTGGATTCTTCGTCGCTATGATAGGTAACATGTTACAGACAGATTGTGATAATTTAATGTTATAGTTCAAATTCAAACTCATTAGAGGTATAATGCATATATGCAGCTGCAACGATAACATTTGTGAGATTCTTTCCCACAATGAAGGCGAGGTATGATTATGGGCTGCTCATATTCATATTGACTTTTTCTTTAGTATCTGTTTCGGGTTACCGAGAAGATAAGGTGCTACATATGGCCCATCAGAGGGTAACCACAATCATCATGGGTAGCTTTATCGCTATTCTTACATGCATCTGTATACGACCCGTTTGGATTGGAGAGGAACTTCAAAATCTAATAGCTAACAACATTGAAAAGCTTGGGAATTTCTTACAAGGTATATATTTCATGCCCCATATATAAAAATCATGGACACTCCAAAACTCTATTCATTTTTCTGTTGGACAAATCCATTTCATATATGTCAAGAAAAGAACACTCTTACATATGTGTCCATAATGTATTGGGAGGAAAAAACATATTTATGTTTTTAAAGATTTAAACAATTTTTATTTATTAATTTTGAAAACTTAGAATAAACAAAAAATATTTCTATAAATAAATAAATATACCTATTAATTATTTTTTGTAAACCGATTCATGTCCTAATTCTTCGAGAATTACCTTGTGACTATGTCACATGTCCTGTTCGTGACCTTAGTATATAATTCCTTTCCATTCTCTCTTCTTTTTCCTTTTTTTTTCCCCCTTCTTCTCTTCTTGTTTAATTTCTCAACAGTTGGGTTTTTTCTTTTTCTTTTTTCTTTTTTTCTTTTGCTGTGGAGAATCAATATTAACCAATACAAACTTATAGGATTTGGGAGTGAATTCTTCAAAATTTCAGAAGATAGGCAGCCCTTGAGTAATATAGCATTTATTCAAGGATATAAAAGCCTTCTCACTTCGAAAAACAATGAAGAAACTATGGTGAGTATAAATTTGTCACCCTAGCCCTCTTGTTTTCACCTCAAAAAAAAAACAAAAAAAAACAAAAAAACAAAAAAATGAAGTTATTTGAATTCCATGGTTACTTGACTTTTTTTTCTTCAATTTTTTGTAATTATTTTTTAATTTTCAGGCTAATCTAGCAAGATGGGAAATGTGGCACCATCGTTTTGGGCTCTTTCATCCTTGGAAACAATATGTTAAAATTGGAACCCTAACTTGGCAATGCGCCTACAAAATTGAAGCTCTTAACAACTACCTTAACTCTGAGATTCAAGTAAATCAGCAATACTCAAATTTTTAATGGATAATTTATTTCACACAAGTCATTATGTATAGAAAACTCTTCTGCAAAGATTATGTAGAAACAATTATGTATACTCTTTTTTTTAATCTTTTCTTTATTGCTGAAGTGTATACTCTCTCTCTCTCTCTCTCTCTCTCTGTCACACACACACATATATATATATATATATATATATGATTTTCTATTATTTATTTTGGTTTTGACCTCCCTCTAACACAAGGGCGGAGGGAGGGGGCTGGGTAGACCATTTAAAGATTACCACCTCCCCCCCCCCAAAAAAAAAAAAGTTTCCCTTCATATTTTAATTTTCAATAACAGTACCTAATTACAAATAAGTCCACATATATTCCAAATAGTGTAAAAAAATTGTTAATCTTTTGGTGTTGGTTCTTATTTATATATGATTGCAATGATTGCAAGAGTAAACTTATTTTCACTTGTAGATATTTTTATTCGCTATCTGTTAAAGTCATTATAATATATTATGAATTTTTTTATATGATAATGAATTATTGTTGATTGTTTTCTTAGGCATCATGTATCACATTAAATTTATGAAATGATAATTATATATTTATTTCTATTCTTTAATTGAAAATATTTTTGTTTATTTTTAAAAAAAAAAAAAATGACAAAACTTTCACAAATATTTTTAATAACTCATTAGGTAGAGTTAATTCACTTACCTATGTTTTGCCATCCTCACAGACGCTTAATGAGTTCGGACGCAAAATTCAAGAGCCAAGCACAAAAATCTGCTCAGAATCTGGAAAAGCTCTTAGGGAATTAGCATCAGCAGTCAAAAAAATGAACCAACCAACATCAGTTAATGCACACATTGAAAACTCAAAAACCGCTATTGAAAATCTGAAATTCATGCTTGATACATACCATTTGGAAGATGCTGATCTCCAAGAGATCATGCCATCTGCAGAAGTTGCTTTAACTCTAATTGATATTGTACCATGCATCGTGAAGATTGCCGATGCAGTTCAAGAATTAGCGTCCCTTGCACATTTCAAGACTCCGGCCACAAGAGTGTCACCATAACAGCCATATGTATGTGCTCCATTGATCAGAGAATTGCTGCCACTTTCTGATGGTTTATATTCGATCTGTTGCAGTTAGTGGATTTTTCTATTAAGTCCAACTCGGGAACAAGAATAATATTGTCTTTTGATAATATAAGAAGCTCGATCTAATCCTTCAGCTGTGAAATGCTCATCTTGAGGGAAGTGTTACTGTTAGTATAATAATGGTAATAAAAACTGAACAAGAAAAAGATAATGGATAGAATTTGTGTCAATAAATGTGTAGTTTTTCTCAAGGATTGGGGAATGTTATGGACTTGCCTTTGTTTTGTATGTCACTTCATACCATAAGATTTTTTTTCTTCATAACAAATACACTCGTATGATATCCTAATGGGTGGTCAAGATTTGTCTCCCCGGACCTGTTTGATAAATCTCTTAAAAAATAACATTTTCTTAAGAAAGTTGAAGGTTTGATGTTGACTGCATGCATTTTGTACAATGAAAAATTGGAGTAGGAAACCAAAAAGTTTATTTCCACACACTTTGTTACATACATTAACACAATTTATGTACGAGTCAAGTTATTATTGAATTGTTTTTTTTTCACCAAATACTAGAGAATCAGTTATGTAATCTAACTTGTGAAAAATCTTTGGTAAAATGAGTTGTAGGAAACAGTAGCTGTTAATTCTGGACTACATTAATTTCATTCCGTCCATGCATCCTTCATGCACGTATGTACGCATGGCAGCCATGAATTTGAATGTCCTAATATATGGTTCTTATTTTTGACCTTAAGGCCATGTTTTCCGACTCAAAATTTGTATAACATCTGTGCCTAAATGTTTTTTTTTTTTTCTTCGATAAGCACAAACCTAAACGTTTGATGACATTGGTTGTTACCTATTTTGACCAATAAAGTCCTTCAAGTTAAGGACCAATTAGATTTCCATGTGCTCTCCGCCACTCTGTCGGTAGACTCCGTACTACCACATTTCCCTGTACACTACCGCGTTTCTTTATTCACATTGTTCATAAAAAATTGTGATATGCGTGTTCTCCAAAATTTTTGAAATTCTCATTTAAGGTGTGTTTAGATACCGTTTATTTTATTGAAAATTGAAAATACTGTAACAAAATAATTTTTAAATATGTGAATAATACTGTCAGACTCATTTTTAATGAAAGTTTTGTTAAAAAAAGAGATTTGTGGATTTCGTGAACAGTGCACGGAACCCACTAGAAAAGCCAACAACCACAGTAACACGCGGGAAAAAAAAAAAAAAGTAAACGCAGACGCAATAAGCTAGATTTTCATCAATACCCAAACGGGTAGTTAAGCTCTTTAAAATGTTAACTAAACTTAATTATTTTAGGCTTCCCCCAATTAAAAATTATGAACTACTTAGAGGAAAAAATCTTTAAATTTCTTAGCAATTTTCAAAGATTTAGATAATTCCTTAAGAAGAGTTTCACAGGCATCAATATGATCAACAGAAACAATAGTGTTCTTTTTATTCAAATCATCACAATCAAAAACAGTAAGACACTTACAATTATCCATGATAATAAGGATCAAGGATTGATCAACTCTTAGATCAAAAGATCTAACACAAGAGCTGCCCACTCTGATACCACTTGTACATTTTTAGATCCTTTAAAACACAGTTAGATTAACCTAGTTAATTAGTTAAGAGATTACTTAGTCAAATTATCAAATCTAGGTTAATACAAATAAATCATATCATTGAAAGTGCGGAAAATAAATAACACAACGATATGATAACTTAGGAAAACCAAACCGGTAAAAAATCTGGAGAGGATTTAACCTAACTATCCTTAAGGTAAAACGAATCCACTATGAAAGAATTGAAGTTTACACAATAGCGACTTAGACCACTAACATCCTATTGCTACCTCGAGTAGGAAATTTACTACCACGACCACGTGACAGCTCCGATTCCACAGACTACTTCTTTCTTGGATTCACAGCAAGCACAAGCACTCTCGCTTGTGTATCTTTAAACTCTTGAAGCAGTAACTGAATTAATCACCAAGTTCTTGACATAAATCTTGATTCTTGATAACCCTAAGTATATGTTGAAAGTTCAAATAGTGTATAAAACACCTTGAACGTTTAGACCCCCAATTTACAAATTACCAATTCAAGCTTATTATCAAACAATATATGTGTGGAAAATGAACATAAGCTTATAAGAAAATTGATAAACAATCTAAACCAAATAAAATCACATTCACAGCAAAAATTAAATGGCAAAGATTAAGGAAAGAGAGATACAAACACAAGGACAACACAATGATGTGTTATCGAAGAGGAAACTGAAGCCCTCGGCATAAAACCTCTCCGCCACCCTCCAAGCAGTAAATAATCCACTAAAAAATGAAGTTAGGATACATGAACAGCAGAAGACCCACCAAGTCTAATCTACCCAGTGTACCTAAGCCCTCCAAGCTTCTTGCTCCAACGAGTTTACGCCGAACCTTTGTCTTCTTTAGCTTACTGTATTCCGCTATAACCCATAGCATCAACCAATATCAATTGGTCCCTTCCTAATTGCTTCACTAGCACCAAATAGCCTTCTCACAGATATTGGTATGGTGAGAAAATGTTTTGACTAATGTACCTCTCAAGAATAAAACAATGGAGAGGGTAAGAGTTGAGGAATTTGAAGAGTCACTTATGTAAAGATTGTGGATGAGTCAATCTTGTTTTTCTCTAGGGTTTCTCTTTCAAAATTCTCTTTGGAAGCTCTCAATATTTCGTGGGTATAAGAAGTATTTATACTGGAGTGAGAAAGGAATACGAAGAGTTAGTTTTTCCATAACAGAGTGGACTGGCGACTTGATCTCACGACTTGACTAAGTCGCGAGTCCAAGCCGCGAGCTAATTGAATGGCCAATATGGATTTTTTGTCCTGTAGTGCTACAGCTGGCATGACGATTTAGGTTCTCTGCATGCTTCACTCGTATGCATCTTCTGGTGGCTTGCAAGCTGTGAGCCACCCACGAGATTTAGCTGTAAGTCCCTGCTTTACTGCACAATCTTGAGTATTTCTCCACACTCTCTCACACACTACCCTTACATGATTCCCACCTAAACATAGGGTTACTAATTGCTAAATTACAAGCAAATTTGGTACGGAATAAAGCCAATAAGATGGTTGATTAAATTCAACCTTATATATGTGAAGGCAAACAACTTTAGATTTCACAAGAGGTTCACATACACAACATAAACAACATTAGAGAGCTTTTGGATACAAAACTCTAGATCTACAAAAGAGACACAAGATGCACTCTAATCACTCTAAAAGCTAATAAAAACGTCATTAGGGTTTCCTTTATATACTAGGAGTGTTTTACTTGAAACCCAATATGTTTGGTAGAGTTTGGGCTGAATTAGAATTCTGCAAAAAAATAAATCTGCATGTGATTCGATCGATCGAGTCTTATAGATTTAGTTCAATAAATTATGCACTCACTCAATTTCAATTTTACAAATAAAAATAATTTGAGCAAGCCTAAACCTAGACTCTATGTTTTGATCATGGTTTGCCAACATAATACAAATTGAAGTTCTAATACATTAGTTCCTAAAGTCTTAGAACCTAACAGTTTGAAATAGTGTTGTAATATTTCATTTAGTATTTATAATAAAATGACTTTTGAAGATTCATAGTATCATATTAAATAACAATACATGATAATAATGTGTTTAAGACTTTTTAAATGAATATACATGAATTTGATGGTCAAATGGTTAAATTTATCTAGAATTTTGTATTGCAATTGGTTCTTAATGAATTTAATTGTTTCAATCCCTTAACATTAACACTTTAAAGTTAATGTTAGTGTTTAATTAGGTCCATTGAACTCCTCTCTCAGTCCCCTAACAATTCACAGCATTAGAAAGTGGCCAACCATTCGGATCCCAAGAACGTAAGACAAACCAGCCCAATGAATCAAACAAAAGGAAAATAAATCTAAAACATTGAATCTTAATTAAACCTCATGTTGATCTGTTCAACAACTCAACTTTTTAACTATTCAATAATGACACTTTCGAAATTGATAACCTCTTAGGTAAACTACTGATCATTAAAAACGAAGCCACCTCCCACATTAGCCTTGTTTGAATGGAGTTTGGTTAAGGCTGCTTCCAACCGTTGCAGTCAACTACTTAGACTCTTAATGTCAAGATAAATATGAGTTGTTAGAGAGAAACATCTAGATGATTGAAAAAAAAGAAAAAAAGAAAAAAAGAAAAAAAAAAGGAAGCAAAATTTGACATGACCTTGTGAAGGATGCAGGTCTAATGTAGATGCAAGATTGAATTCTATGCATGACTGCTTGAGAGTCCATGGGGATGGGGTAGTGTTTGTGTTTACGATCCAGTTGGTGTAGTGTCTGTGGCAGCATCCAGTTCCATTCACTTTCGGAATATTCCTCTTCTAAATTTGAGAATGTAACTTCTTGGAGGATACTGTGTGCACATCCTGTGTACTTTTTTTTTATTGTTTCTTAATAAAATCTCTATTACTTGTATTTCTTTATAAAAAAATCCTTATATTTTTAAAGCAAATTTACATTTTTCTTTTATTAGAGGTCATATAGAACACCTACTTCTTCCATTTCAAGAATTGGAGCCAAGCATTCTCAAAAAAAATCCATCAAAGAAATTATCCCTTTTTTTTCTATAGAGGCCAAAGGTTCTGATTGATTTACCCTGCAAAAGTGTAAAAATATGCAAAATTTACTGTACAAATGTCATAACATTAAAATTCATTTCGGGTTACAAATCCATCAACCAATTCATCATGTCGAAGAAGTCATAAGCCTATTCATGAGCAATTCATGTGGTCATAATTTCAATACTATTACTGTCTAATGAGAGATTTTATATATTGTCTATATGATATACTAAGTCACTATTCTAATTCAACTGGCCAAACAATCATCTGGGAAACACTCAATTATCGAAGATGAGATAAACCATGACAAAATCTATCCTAATAATGGTTTTGCATTGTAAAAGGCAAATGGGTATAGTTAATTTTCAACAGAATTATCAAAGAGAGCAAACCGGTGTGGTCAATTATAATCAAATGGGTACATGTATTATTATACCCTTGGCTCTGGTTCTTGTTGCCTCAGAGTGAAGCTGATTTTCTGAAATTCTATTGCTTTGAATTGCCTTCTACTACTGGGGTGGTCTAGAAAGATGACCTTTTAGCTGATGATTTTGACATATATCTTTTATGGAGATTTCTGGACATTCTTTAACAGATGTCCTAATTCTAATTGTTATATATGATATCTTATTTAAGCCAATTTGATATGTGGTCTCTTGTAAGTTGTAAAGTTGTGATTTATAACTATGTTTTATGTTGGCTTTATTCCACGACAAAAAGTGTTGTAATTGCTTTAATTTATATCCTTGTACTTTGTAGGATTTTATTGTATTGGGTTTAGTATTAAGTTGGTGAAGACTCAAGCTTAAATGAAGAACCAAGTGATTTCGTGAGAAGCTTGCAAGAAGCTAAGTCGCGAAAGAGCCACGTGAGGAGCACATGACTGGAAGCTGAAGAGTCGTGCCAGGCTGTCGTTTTCGCGAGTGTCTCGCGGGTAAGGCCTTCCCGTGAGATAGTTGCGAAACATTCTGCCTAGAGGATTTTTTAGTGTGACTTCCCTACCCTTGACCCATACTATATATACCCTCATTACCCACAAATGTAAAGGAGACCATTCAAAGAGAAAAACCCTAAATAGGTTTTCTACAACACACACACCCATCTTTTTGAGAGAGAGCTACTCATCCTTAGTGAGAAATCATTGTAGCCTCTTCTCCATTCCTCTCCCATTGTCATACTTTGAGAGGAGATTTGTACCCAAACACAACCCATGCCCATTCAGAGTGTAGAGAGTGTTTTGGAGCTTGGGAAGCTTTGGGAAATTGCCAAAAGAAGCCGGTGAGGCTTGGTAGATGCAATCGGTTGGATTGTGAGATCCGGAGAGCTAGACAAGACACGGTTCTAAGAAGCCTTGTTGGAGTAGGAGCTTGGAGAGCTTAGGTACATCGGGTAGATTAGGCTTGGAGGGTCTCTTGTTAACCCATGTATCCCAACTGATTGTATAGTGGATCAATTACCGCTTGGAGGGCGGCGGAGAGGTTTTTCGCCGAGTTCTTCGATTTCCTCTTCGATAACACTTTAGTGTGTTATCTTGTGTTTGCATTCTCTCTTCCCTTACTCTTGTGCTTTACTTTTAATGTTTGTTGTTCATGTTTATGCACTAGAGTAGTATTGGTTTATTGTGCTTCATTTACTTTTGTTTCCGCACTTAGATAAGTTAGAGTAAAAGTAATCTAGTCGTAATTTTAATTGGGGATCTAAACAACTCTTGTGTTTTTAACACATTTTCGAGCTTTCATAAGTTTTACTGCTTATTTTTAGCTGCTAATCACATTAGAAAAGGTGAGGCAGAAACCATGGTAGCTGGTGGGACTGAGGCTTCAGTCATGCCTACTGGGGTTTCTGGGTTTATAGCTAGATATTGATTTCAAATAGTAATAATGGTTTACAAAATAAAAATACAACGATTTCTTTAACATATACTATCATTAAATGAAGAATATTAAGAAATTTGAATAATTAAACTAAATCTTGTCTTTGCCATTGCAAGGTCAAAACAACATTAACTTTCTTATATTTTTTATTCAACATAAATTTCAATGAGATTGATGGCATGCTAAGCATGGCTGTAGTTTTGTACTTGCGATTACATATATGTACTTACATATTTGTATTGTAAGAATTCCAATTAAAACAAAGTAGAGATTAATTATAGTAAAAAGTTTCTCCTCTATGTGATATAAAACCAACTGAAATGTAAATGATCATAACACATCTTGAAATGGTACAGCTGAAATTCTGTGCACTTCAAACTACTTATAAAAAGCTGTCCAATACATAGTAAACACAAACACATGCAGTGCCAAACAACCAGTGCACCATTCCAAGTTTCTCCAAATCATAATCAAAACAAAAGAAGCACCCAAAAGACAAAAATCCTTAGCACCAAATCTCAACAGAAAAGCTAACATAAAATGCAAACCAAAGAATACGTTGTTAAGTTATATTAACTCAATTGATACAAACCCACAACTTAATCCACAAGTTTAATTTTTCCATATGTATTACATAATAGAAGTAAAATTATTAGGACATATGATATGCAATTACTTCTTCTTCTTCTTATTTTGGGAGCTGCCTGTGTTGTTGTTAGAAGTTTGCTTGGAGGTTCTTTTTTCTTGTAAGATCTTTCTGCACAGTAAGTGGAGAATACATTTTCAGATTGATTGTTCATTGTGCATAAATATTTAAAATTCTAATAAGGGTAACAAAAAAAAAAAAAAACATTATGAGAAAGAAAGGTTATGATCAAGCAATTAATAATGAGTTTTTGTCTTCTTACCAATTGTGTATTTCCAAAGACATCATCTATTATGTTGTCATCAGTTACATCCTTCAAGCTTGTAAGTAATTTAATATCTGAAGTACCAATAGGATCATTTGCAATAGTTTGGTCATGGCTGAACAGTGTTTCTAATTGTTTAATCTGAATGTTGTCAGCAACAACATTTCTTGAGTGTTTGTTAGACTCAGATTTAAAGACACTTGTGACAGTGTAAACTTCCCATCCCTCTTTGACATTGTAATCATCAACTTTTATTTGGAATGTATAAGATTTTCCAAGCAAGTTTTGAATTTCTTGAGGTACTTTATTTGGCTCTTGATTCTGCACAATATGATGTAAAGCCCATAAATTGTTAGTAGAATAAAAACATTAGGTTTAAGCATAAAATTGGAAGTGGTTAAGAATTTAGATTAGACACTTTTGAAGAAAGTTCCATAACAGTTTTTTGAATTATTTTTTCTGCTTCTTTATCAAAAAGAACAAAGAAGCTGTCCCAGTATGATCCTTCACTTGGATTTGTACTTTGTAACTGTAAATAATAATGAGAGAAGTTAGAAAGTGTAATAAGGTCATTTGTACATTTATAATTAAAGCAATTATCATTTGGTTTTCCTATGCAGTCATTTGAATAGTTATATAGTATAAGCAATGAAGAATTTGGTCACCTAGGCATAGGGAACTGAGATTCAGAATTGTGAGTGTTACACCAAAACATATTATTTTGTTGTTTTACTTTTTGTTTGCAATTGACATGAGATATAATTCCACCCAAATTCTGTTTCTATGTTTACAATATCAGCATGATAAGTAAAAAACCTTTCCTGCAAAATCAGTCATTCTAGTTAGTTTTAATTGAATTATAAAGATTTAGATTTGAAATAGTTCATGATAAAGAAAACCTTGACTCCTTCCACCCATTCCAATGCTTTAATTTTTGCCAATGACATTGTAGTTTGCAATATCAATTCAGATTCAGATTTTGGTTTTGGTTTTTTTGTCACATGTTGGAATAGATCGAACAATATTATCGTATTCATCCTCAATAGATCAATTAAAAAAAAAAAAAATCATTGATAATCCATTATAGAGAATTAGTAAAGTAAATGTTTATAAACATGTCAATAAACTCTAAAACCTCTGTAATGTCCAAATTGACATAAACTTTACTTGCACTTGTGGTGTTAAGATTCAGTTTGCCTTAAAAAAAAAAAAAAAAAACGTTGAAGAATTTGATATACACCATTTTTTTTTATTATTATATAAAAAGCGTTATATATACATATTCTACCTATCTTTCAGTCCCTTGGAATGCTTTTACAGTTGTTGAACTAACAATAATTATATAAGGACCTTCATCTTCTTTGAAGTCATTTTCAGTAGTTGTTTCAGCACTTTCATCCCACAATGAAATTTTTAGCTCTTTGTCCCTAATGGTACATTACAGCATTCAAAAGACATTAAAAGATTAATATAAAGTGTACATTGTCTATAATCAATGGCAGTAAAATGAAATGTTCCTTACTAAGGTAGTAGAATTTGAAGATTTCTTATATTTGTAGAGTCATTGTCAAAGTGAACTTGTTCAATGGGTCCAACATCAATAAGTTTTCCAATGATATCTACATGAGTTTGTACAGATAAAAAATATATATTTGAAGGATGAATTTTGATTAATTAAAATGGAGAAGAGGTGAAGTAAAACATGATTTACCTGTTAGGTAAGGATTGTCATTCAACTGACTGTTGATATAATCATATGTTGCAAATTCAAAGGCATGCATAGGTATGAGTTCACTTTCTTCATTGCACTCCTTAACCGAAGTTGTTAATAGGAAAATGATGTTCAGGTCATTTGAAACCGGTCTATAACCTTTATTTGTCATGATTACTTTAAAGTTTGAAATGATAAAATTTCCTCCTTCATGTAGGATGGCACCAAATTTTTGAAACACATTCTTTCTTACAATTGCATGCATTAAGTTTTTTTGTAAAAAGAAAAATGGAAGTCAAAAGTTAGTTTACATATTATATAACAAATACAACAAATAGTTGAAAGATTCAAACATTTTATTGTTGTGAAGTATAATAACCTTTCATTGATAAAGATCATGTCAAGACTGATGAAGTTATTTCCACTTCTCTAATTCACTACTTTCCACATTCTGCATATTCTCACTCTAATTCTTCATGTCTCCTTAGCATCAGATATTTGATCTAGAAAGCTATATCCTTTGGACATTGTTATACCGGATAGCTGCAATAAAATGTAAATGTATTAGAGATACTATTACAAATGATAATGGAAGTTTTACTTTAAAAACACTGTAAAATAAAACCAATATGTCTTTGTAGATCAGTAAAAGTTTACAAATAGGATATCATATACCTCTGGTAAATTGGAAAATATTTCTTTGTACACTATGTTTTTAACTAGGAATTGTGTTCGGTTCTTGTCATTTACTATCAAGATTGTAAGACCATTTCTATTAGTGACTCTAGATATTGCAACATATAACTGGCCATGAGTGAAAACAGGTTGTGGTAAAAACAGGCCTACTCTATTCAAAGATTGGCCTTGGCTTTTGTTTATTGTCATTGCAAATGAAACAAAAATTGGGAATTGTCTTTGCTTCAGAATGAGTGGCCATTTCAATGCTGTAGGGGACAAAATAATTCTTGGAATAAAGACTTTAGAGCCAATATTTGTCCCAATTATAATCTTTGCCTCAATAACCCAATCAGCAAGCTGGGTGACAATCAATCATGTTCCATTACATAACCTGCAGTTTGATTAAGGTTTCTCAATAACATTATAGGGATTCCAACTTTCAGCTTCAGCTCATGTTTTGGAATTCAAGGAAACTCAAGTGAATTCAGAAATTCAACTGGATACAACATGTCTAAATCAATAATGCTATTAGAAGTTTTGCATACTGTATCTGAGCTAAGATAGACACGTTCTTCTTCATCAACTAAAGAAAGAATCTTATCATTTATTTTGTTAACAATTTCATTTGTTGGTGCTAAAATTGCTCTCTCTTACAGGTATTGTGAGTCTTTCATCTTATCATGCATATCAGGATATGTGAGATTAATGATATCAGCTATTGGATCTCTGGTTGGTTTTATTAATAAATCCTCTGGAATCTCAATCTAGCTTTCTCCATCTACATTCTCAAATTCACCATTTCCAATCCTTAAAATCCAATTCCCAAAGTCAACAACAAATTGACCATCTTCCAAATTATTGAAATTTTGATTGAGCCTCATATTTTCTGTAAGCATAAATATCTCACAATGATTCCAAATGACAGATTTGTTTATGGTTGATGCAACAATATCTTCTCTTCTACCCTTTGGTATTAATGGCAAGATTGGTCTGAAATCTCCCCTAACAATAACTGTGATACCACCAAAAACTTTATTAGGATCAAAGTTACTGGAGAAGCGCAATAAGTCTCTCAATGTTCTATCAAGAGCCTCAAAACAATTATGATGTACCATAGGAGCTTCATCCCAAATTATCAATTTTGTAGCACAAAGCAATTTTGCCAACTGTGTTTTTTGTTTAATGTCACACACTAAATCTTCATTCACACATAATGGGATATGAAATCTTAAGTGAGCTGTATGTCCACCTAGCAGAAGGAATGATGCAATTCCTGAAGATGATACAGCTAGAACAATTTCACCACGGGATCAGAGGAAAGAAATTATTGTTTTATACACAAGTTTTGCCAATTCCACCATGGCCATACAAAAAGAACATCTTTCCTTCACCTTTCAGAACAACTTGGACAACTCAATCAAATACATATTTTTATAGAATGTTCAATTTTGTATATGATGAGGCATACTCAGCAGCCAATGCTTCCTTGTCATAACTCAATTCTTCTTCAAGGAGTTTGTTATTCCTTTCCCTAATAAGAGACATATCAGGTAAAAGCATAGGTGGATAGTCTTTCAATGACTTTCCAGCTTTAATCAAAAGTTTTTCAATTTCATATAAGGCATAACTTCTCAATTGATTTTCAGAAAGCTGAAGTTGATCAAACTGTAAGATTCTCCTCTGCCTAAATAAAATATCTTCTGAAAAATCTTTCCAATTCAATTCTCATATCTATTCTAGCTGTGAAACCTCATAAAAAAGAAGTATAGTCACAAAAAATTCTCGAACCTGTTGTCCAGTATCCCAATTTGATGCTTCTCTTATAGCATCATTCCACTCTCTATCTCCATCCAGTAGCCCAAGAGCAAAACATGCAACTTTAAAAGGACACAATTGGCCATTAACAGTTTTGATTTCATCAAAACTTGTAGCACCTTTTACAACAATTAATAGCATTCTAAGATAGAACCATTCTCCACTTAAAGGGTGTGCATAATAGATTCTACCAATGGACCGACCTGACTTTCTTCTCCTCCATTCTTTGTTTTTCTTGTCCCAAACCCATTTTGTTGGAAAGTCTTGGAAGGTTAGCTGCCTAGCATCTTCATACAGTCGATTTTCTATCATCCACTTTGTAAATATAGTTTTGTCAACTCCTAGTCTATTTACCACATTATCCAAATATTCATAATTAGAAAAAGTGACCTGATTTTCATTTTTCATATGAAAGTTCAATCTCTGAATAGCTGGTTCATGGTAATGAATCTCAAACTGGAAAATTCTCCACGATGCTTCTGATGCTGATATATATATGCAGTCAAGATATGTTTTATTTCATCTTTTTCTAATATAGATTCTATTCCATCATCTGAATTGTAGACTACATTTTCTTCCAAAATAGCAGTAACACGATCTGTGCCTTTATTAATGTACTTAAAAAGATATTTGATGGCCTTTGACCGACTACACCATTCAACATTTAAGTGCAACTGATACTTCACTAGCAAATCAATATTGTATGGGACTACATATTGATTGTCTAATTCCACACTATTTTTCAGCACAAAACGGCCATCTTCTCGTCTACTATAAGTCGGAAAGCCTTGGTCATCAATGATGGTTTCACAAACAAAATGTTTAGGGAAATGCTTGGTACAATTGTTATCAACCATGCAAGGAGAGTTTGGCCTAGCTGCACCACATGGCCCATGCATCATGAATTGCTTAACAGCTTCATGGCCAATCGAATCTTCCAAAGAATTAGGAATTTCAGCACTGATTATGCTATCAATATCTTCAGGAACTGGATATTTATCACCAGGATGCAAAAATACCAATATATGTGCATGTGGAAGACTTCTTTTTTGGAACTCAATCGTGTATACAACTTCATAAAATATAAATGAGGGAAGAAATTAAAATAAATAATGCGCAAGCATGCATGTTTCAGAAAATCATGATAATTATTCAGGGAAAAAATGTATCTTTAGTTTGTATTACCTGTAATTACTTTACCAAAATGCCGTCCTTTCTTTATGTCTTGCAAAAGTGCATCCAATTTTATTTTAAAAGCTCTTGCAACAATGTCTGGTCGATCTTCCGACTTTTGACCAGGAATCAATTCTAGGAAAGAAATGATCTCTTGCCATTTAGGATTGAATGTAAAAGTAAGGAAGAGGTCTCGATAGCCTGCCCACCGACATATTGCCATGGCATCTTGATAGTTCTGAATCATGTATCTTGGGCCACCAGTGAAAGAAGATGGTAAAACTATCCGTTTACCAATAGATGCTCGAGTTATGTCTCGTAGTACTGCATCTTTAAGCCCATTGTATATCTCAGCTCTTAGGTAGTCATGTTTTTTTTGTATCCACCTCAAACGAGTTCCTTCAATACAATAGTAAGCGTCTACAATGAATTGCTGGAAAAGTTTACCACCATAAATTAAAGTGTTGCCTTCACTAAGTCATTGTTGAATACAAAATGCATAATATTCTCTCATTATGACAGTTGAATTTTCGCTTTCATGCATTGAGCCTCTTAATCTTTTCAGTATAGCAAGAGAGAAGCCATCCTCACCATAAGGGAAAAGTAGAGGATATTGCATAGCCATAAAAGCTAGATGGATTTCACTTATACACCGGAGCTCACGATCACGATCCTCAACAATAATATCACGATACCCATTATTAAGGTCAAAATCATCCACAATAAGACCAGCAACTTCTGAGGTAGTAGGTAGATTATACTGTGAGGAATGATTGGTACGACAATTAATGAGACACAATCTCACATCTGCAATATTACATTCAGTGTAGCGATCCCTGGCCATTTTGAAAACCTTAACCAAAGCATTTTTTTCATCAAGCATATGTATTAGAGAGTTAACAATTTCGGGATCAATGCCATAATTTTCTTTATCAGATGAAATTGACCTTATCCTATGCTGCACTTTATCCTCTGTATCAAATATGTAAAGTTGAGCAAACTTTGGTTTCGATCCTTCAACTGGTAACAAAGAGCCAATTAGATGATGATTCTGTCCATTTAACCTGAAGACATAGGGACCATTTCCATCATTTACAGTTCTGTCAACTTTTTCACCCATTGATGTCATTGCAAACATTGCATTATATCACTAACGGTTGTCATGGAAATGCACAAACGAAGGGCCATTGTAATTCAGCAATTCTTCAAGAACTAGAGATGTGCATTTTAACAAAGGTAAATAAATTAGTCCTTCTAAACAGCACAATGAAAACTTTGGTTGTGATGGTCTTCTTGACTTCACATTCCTCTCTTCATACCATAGAATAGCCCACAGCTCTCACAAGTTTGTGTTGGCTTGCCAAAATTCCATCGTTCAGTGAATTTACCTATTAGAAGTAGCAATATCGAATGGGAGTTAAATAGTGTGAACAACAATGTCAAATATAAATTTCAAAGGATTTGGAAATAATCAATAAAATAGAACTTACACTTCAAGGGGACATTCGAAGTAGGAACTTCAATTTGTGTATCCTGTTGAGTCAATAAATCTATCAATCAAGAGATATGGCATGAGAATGAGGCCAGTTAAAAGAAAAGGGTACAGAACCAACAGTGAGCACAACTAAAGTAATTACCAACTAATGAGAGGAAGTAATTTTTAAAAAGAGCATAAATAATTTCTTTCGCAGGTTTTATTTAAATTTAAAGAATCTAGAACAAAATCAAGTTTTAGTTAGAATGTCAAATATATAATTGGTAGCTATTGGAACCAACTTGTTTAGCTCTACAATTAAATAGATAAATCTGAACAATTGCTAATTCAAAATAGACTTGATTTCGACTGTTTTTTCAAACATTCATATGCATGTATTTTAATTTGGATGTCCATACATATAATGAGAGAAAGAAATTTTTAAAAAGAGCATAAATATTTTCTTTCACAGGTTTTATTTAAATATAAAGAGTCTAGGACGAAATGAAGCTCTAGTTAGAATGTCAAATATTTAATTGGTAGGTATTTGAACCAACTTGAGAGTACCCTTTTGGAGTTTCTAAAAGGATTTCAATACATAGAAGAGGAACAGACAAATATTATGTGCAAATATTGCAAAACACTAGGCACCAGCTGGTTTGAACATGATGAAAGCTTTTAGATATTGACGGCTCTTAGTTAGCTAGATTCTTAGTTACTTTAAGTATGTGATTGAAACAAATAACAAACAGAAAGAGAGACTAAAACAGAGTCAAAGTGGTATTGGCACAAGATTTAATGTTTTAAAGAAAGCCGGCTAATTAGAAGGCTGACCTAGTTTTGTTTGTGAAACCATGAATAGAAATATGAAACTCATTTATCTTTGGTAAGGGAAAAGAAGATAAAAGTGTCATTAACAAAAACAAAGAAGAGGTGAAGAGGTAATTGGTAACTTACAATAGAGAGGGGTTAATGGAGAGAGTCTTATTGTTGATTTTAATGCTAGTGGGAAAGAGAAAGAAAACAGTCAACTATTTATTTATTTTAGCTAGTTAGGTAGTTGGGTTTACTGATGGAGTAATGGTACATACGCACATTGGAAAATGACAACATTCTTATTTTCAAACCTTTATTGAATCTGTTTGGAACAATTACTAATTCAAAACAAACTAGATTTCAAGTGTTTTTTCAAACATTCATCTGCATGTATTTTAATTTGGATGTCCATACATATAGTTTTAAAAGGCATGTGCACAAAAAAAAAAAATAATAATAAAAATTTAAAAGGAAAAAATTAAGTTCTATTCCATTCATTACCTGTAGGGGCAGCAACTTCGGCAAGCCTTATCACGTGGATCAAGTGCTCATTAGGAAGATCATCTACTAAATTAAGCATTATTAGTAGTGCAAAGATAGATTCCAAACAACCATTGCACGTTATTAGTATAACAAAAATCTAACCTAATATAGTATTGGATTCATGTGAAGTGCTCCCAAAGATAGTATTCGCATTATTTGGAAAAAAAATCAGTTGCCACCTCTTCTACCATCACTTCCACAGGAATATCTAATAAGTTGTCATCTATAACTTCTTTGTCACATCTTTGGAGGATTTCGTCATTCAATTGAGACAACACCAGCGTATTTTCCACATTACCAAAATCAAAATCATATCCAATAATTCCCACAATTTTTTCTGATTTCAATCTCTTAGTAGCACCATTTTTATCATGACTTTGAAAGGTATAGATACCAGAACCATACGAAATAGGAACCTCACATAGACTTCCATTGTTGGTTTTACTTTGAAGGGTAGAGGTACCAGGACCATACAAAATAGGGAACAGCAAATAGGTTGCCAGGATCCACTTCACTTCTACAACACATCTCTACTTGAGTTCGGATAGCTCTTTTTTTTATTTAAAATCAAACGTCTTTTTGACCTTCTAGCTCGTGCTTCATCCATAACTATCTTAAGTAATATACTTGTATTATCGAACCACTAACACAACATTACCGCTAAGTACTCACCATATTTGTTAGTCAATTGAAAATTTATTAACTGGTAAAATACAAAGTTCTAGTAGCTTGTGAATACCATAAAAGCAAAAATGTTAAAAGCTCTAACGAAAAGCATATTAACAATAAGTCATATAATTTACCAGTAATAATAACAACACTATTAGTAAAAAAGTAGTTGACCTTTTTCAAGAGAAAAAGCAATTATTAATACATTATCAAGGCTAAATACTAACCATATTTTTGTAATCGCAACATAAACAGGGGAAAAAAACTGACCTTTGTTAACAAAATAAGCAGTTACTATGGAAAATCATAGCTAACTACTTGCCATATTTTTTAATGACTTGAAAATTGATTGACAGGATAATAGAAAGTTTTGGTACAATTGTGACTACAGTTAAAATGAAAACATTAAAAGCTCTAATAAATAGAATATCAACAGCCTATCAAATAGTTGACCAATAATAATAAGAACGTAAACAACAAAAAAGAGCTGACCTTTGGTAAGAAAATAAGTAGTTAAAAAGTCTCGGTTCGTTGGCAACAGAATTTCCCAATTTTATGACAATCTCCTGTGGAGAAAAAAAGCACACCAAATAAGGACATAAACTGTTAAAAACATAGATGACCTTTATTAAGACAATAAGCTATTTAAAGACCCTTTATCATATAAGTTGCCAACAAATTTTTATGGTAAATCAGAATATACTATTATGCAATCAAGGGAAAATCATAGCGAAAAATGACCCTTTATTCTCTGCTAATACTCCAACACAAACAATAGTATAATCTAATATGTAATGGAAATTAAACTAAAGAGTTTTAATCTTTGGATTGTAACATAAACATAGAATCGTAAAAAAGAAGAAGTATTAAGAGAATTAGGAAGAGATTAAGGTCTAGTTAATGGATCTCTAGCAATGGAGTTATTATTGATATAAAGTCCCAGAGAAATGAAATGAGAGCGTACCAAAAGTAGAAGTAGAAGAAGAAGTAGAACCAAATGTGTTTCGAAATTCGATTTCTAAAGCATGGGCAGACAGTCCTATATGTGCAACATAAACAAGTTTTTTGAAATATTAACGAAATATTAATGCATTATTAGAACTCTTATTTTCAATTCAAACAATTCCCTACTTTCCTTGCAACTTGTTATGAAACAGAAAATAAACATGCAACATCAATCATAGGAAAACCAAAAAATTATATAATTAAAGAATAAAAATTATTCACAAAAAGGAAGAAAAGCATAGGCAGATGAAAGAAAGGAGTAATCAAACCTTAGGAATGGTTGAAATTCGTTTTGCAGAGCATAAACTAGGACCATTAAAATTGTGAAGAAAAGTAAAATTGGAATAGATGGAGAACCTATTCCTATATAAGATATATATATATACCCAAAGGCATGCATCATTGATCCCAGGAGATTCTTTTAAAATTCCATAGCATTCATTGAAGAAGAGGGGAGCTGTATATTAAGGTGCTTGAACCGGTGTGGTAACTGGGAAGATGCACCATTAGCTGAGTAGGAGAGGAAGGATTTTGGGTTTTGATTATTGTAGAAGGGGAGGTGAACCTGAAAATAGGCGGGTTTGATTATTGTGGAAGAGCAGAATGCTTTATTCAAGAAAAATTAGATAGATGGAGCAAAATTTAAATGAAAGTGAGCATAATTACAACTAATCCCACTTAAATTTAGACAGATGGAGCAAAATTAGACTCCAATTTCATATTTAAATTGAACAATTAGAAGGATAATTCTGGTGTGGTCCCCACATGAATCTAGACACATGGCACAAAATTAGAATTCTAATTTGGAATTGCAATTTGAGTTTCTCTTTGCTTCACCTATTATTATATATATAGATTAGATTTTTTTTTTTTTTTTTTAAGAGACTTATAAGAAAAAATTGCTCCCCCCTCCCCCTCTCCCCCAAGGCACAAATTTTGACAACCTATGTTTAAAGTATGTCAGTATCCTAGGGCATAGAAAAAGAAAAAGAAGGAAAAGAAAATATAATAAAAAATCTAGTTGATTTTGAAATCAATCGGATTCCTTTTTACCTATCCGTTTAACTGGGGAGATGAAAAAGTGAGAAGATAGAAAATGAGCAGAGAATGGAAAAGTGAGATCATCAAAGAAATTTTAGTTTTCTCTTATAATATTTGATTGAAAATGAAAAAGAGGGAATTAAAAACGTAGTTTGTATAAATTTACTTTCATACTCCTATCAAATAAAAAAGATAATAAATTATATTTTTATTAAAAAATTGTATATGAATGGGCACTTTCTTTATATATATATATAAATATATATATATATATATATATATGTAAAAGAAGTTATTAAAAAATTATAGTGAAGCGTTGTACAGTGAAGTGAAGAAAACAAGGAAGAAAAAGACAAAAAAGAAAAAAAAAAGAAAAAAAAAAAAAAAAAAAGGAAAAGTACGTTGCACCATGCAGGACATTTTCGTCTGCTTGTTTTCTGTCCAATTTTCATCCATTCAAGGAAATTATATTTGGGTGCATCTTGGAAGAAAACACTTGGGTTCCATACATGTAGGACCCATATGTCATTGAGATATAGGTGTCATGAGACCGTCTTATACAAGAATTTTATTTACTAAGGAGCTAAAGAAATCCATTAACGGAGCTTTTGAGACCAAAGATCAAGTTTGGACCCACATTATTAACTAGGACAACAACGATTACCAAATCATTACTTGGCTACATAACATGTCAAAAAAGAGGAATTTACCAAGGTAAGCGTGTTTGGATGAGGAGTAGTTTTCCAAACGCACAACAAGAGACAAAAGTGGGTAAAGGTGGGAAGAACAAAATGTAAGGCCTTATTTAGATACTCCCACAATATGATTATTACACACTCATTTTTGTATATCATTTGTACACACTATCATGTTTTAAATATGAACTAAAAAAAAAAAAAAATGTGTACATAGTGAATTGAATAAAAGTCAAAACATGGGATTCAAGTGATAACCCAATAGTAATGATTTTTTTTTTTTTTTGGGTGCCACATGTATGTGGTTTGAAGTTTATATCTCCCTATCCCTCCCCAACTATTTACAAATCAAAAAATGAAAATAAATAAAGGACAAAAAGTAAATGAAGAGAAAATATCTAGTAGCCAGTCCAAGAGTTCTGTGTGCTAGTTAATTAGATAAACTTTCCAAAGGGCTTAACCTTAGGTTCGTTTTCTTTGTTTCTCATGCGGAGGTCGGACTTAAAATGATGTTGAAATTAACAAATATGGTAAGTTGATTGCCTAGAGTTCCATTATAAGTTTTCTGGCCAAAATGGGCATTTGCTCCTTTCGCCAAAACTTTCCAGCAAAATGCCCACTGTCTGAAACTATTTAAGGAAATACCCCTATTTTGAAACTTGATTTTCTAAAAATTGAGTTTCAATTTAAAACTCGATTTTTGGACAATCGAGTTATAGCGAATTGAAAATTAAAAAAAAAAAAAAAATTGTGGAACTCGAGTTCCTTCAAAAAAATTTTTTGTAAGTCAAGTTCCATGAACTCGAGTTTCAAAATTTTTTTTTTCTAAGTCCAAGTTCGTTATAACTTGATTGTGAAAAAAAATCGAGTTTTACATTTGAAACTCGATTTTCTAAAAATCGAGTTTCAAAATAGGAGCATATCCCTAAATAGTTTCAAACATGAGGCATTTTGCTAGAAGGATTGTGAAAAAGGGGTAAAACTCCATTTTGACCTTAGTTTTCTATTTCTATTATTGATGTCACTTGTGGACTTCTAGAATAACAAGATACATCATGAAACATTCATATTTGATTAAAAGGTAAGTAAAAAGACAAAAATGTTGAAGCCATAAGTGAATATGAAAGAATCAAAAGTCAAAACATGCAGGTATGTCAGAGATGATGAGATTAACATGCATGATTTTTCACTAGTCAAAAACCAGGGATGAAGCCAGGATCTCAAGGGTCTCAATCGAAGGACTTCAAGTAAAACAAAATTTTTTTTTCTTAAAAATCCAAACTAGCATTCATATAGTATTGACAATTGGGCTGTTGTTTTAATAAAATAAAAAAAAAAATTGTCAACAAATGAAAAAATGCAAAATAAATGTTTTTTTTAATACATTGCAATACAATCTATCAAATGGAATTTGAATATTTTGGTTTGGTCAAGGAAATCAAAGTTTTTGATATTGTTCAATACCAATATACTGTTTTGATATTATTGTTATTTTTATAAAAGATATATATATATATATATATATACATATATATATATATATATATTTTCTTCTTTTTCTTTTTCGTTCAATTATTGGTTTACATTACACTATCAATATAAGATTTACATTGTAGACTAAACTAATTTGTACAACGTCATATACAATTGTAAAAAGTGTAAAATGTTGTACACGTCTATAATATACCATGCAAATATAATACTGATAATCTAATGTAAGCTAATATATATATATATATATATATATATTTGCGTTAAAAGGGATTTTATTTCAAACTGAAAGTACAGTACAGAGACTTCAACCAGACTTACATAACTACAGAAACCATAAATTGACAACCACAGCTACAGACAACATCAAACCATACCTTAACAACCACAACAACCATGACACAGCAACAAGAAATAACACCACAACAAGACAACGACATAACACACTCACAGACTTCCGATGGCCAGATTTTAACTTCCTTTATATATATATATATATATATATATATATATGAAAGTTTAATAAGTGTATGAAACACTATGAACGTTTAGACCCTCAATTTACAAATTACCAATTCAAGCTTAATGTCAAAAAATTAATGTGCGGAATATGAACATAAGCTTAAAACAGAATTGATTAATAATCTAAACCAAATAAAATCACATCCAAACCAGAAATTAAATAGAAAAGATTAAGGGAAGAGAGATGTAAATACAAGGACAACACACGATGTGTTATCGAAGAGGAAACCGAAGCCCTCGGCGTAAAACCTCTCCGCCGCCCTCCAAGCAGTAAATAATCCACTAAAGAATGTAGTTGGGATACATGAACAGCAGAAGACCCTCCAAGCATAATCTACCCAATGTACCTAAGCCCTCCAAGCTCCTACTCCAACGAGGTTACGCTGAGCCTATTTCTTCTTTAGCTTGCTGGATTCCGCTACTTGACCATAGCATCTACCAATATGAAATTGGTCCTTTCTTAATTGCTTCCCAAACACCAAATGGCCTCCTCACAGATATGGGTATGGTGAGAAAAGGTTTTGGTAATGTACCTCTCAAGGATTTGTCAATGGAGAGGAAGAGGGTAGAGGAATTTGAAGAGTCTCTATGTGAAGATTGTGGATGAATCAATCTTCTATTTCTCTAGGGTTTCTCTCTAAAAATTCTCTCTGGAAGCTCTTTCAATATCGTGGGTATAAGGGTATATATATTAGGGTGAGAAGGAATGTGAAAAGTCAGTTTTTCCCAAACAGGGTGTTCTGGCGACTTGACCTCGCGACTGGGTTAAGTCGCGAGTTCAAGCTGCGAGCTAATGGCCTGGCTAGCCTGGGACTTTTGTCCTGTAGTGCAACAGCTGGTGCGACTCTTCAGCTTTTGGCATGCTTGGCACGTGTGCAACTTTCTGGCGACTTGCAAGCCGTGAGCCACCCGCGAGATCCAGTTGCGAGTCCCTGCTTCTTTGCACAATCTTGAGCATTTCTTCACACTCTTTCACACACTACCCTTACATGATTCCCACCTAAATATAGGGTTATTAATTGCTAAAATACAAGAAAATTTGGCACGGAATAAAGCCAACAAGATGGTTGATAAAATTCAACCTTACAATATATATATATATATATATATATCCCACTGAGCGAGGCGAGATGAATCTCAGTGATGTGAAAAATGTAAACTAATAAATGGTCACACAAATCTATGTCTTTAACCTAATTTAATGGCCCAGTTCACCACCATTGTTATCTTTAGAATGGCCCAGTTAGATGTGAAAAAAAAAAAAAATCCAACATAAGTCAAAAGAACTACGTGATCTTCGTGATCTTTGTAACCAAGGAGTTTCGTGATCTTCATCGTGTGATGAACTAAAAAACTATGCAGCCAACATCTTTCTTAAGTTGGTGAGTAAGCTGTGTACTGGGATCAGCACATCGAATTGGTTAGTCACGTATTGGGACCTGTCCATTGAAAAGGAGAGATTGTCACTACAGAATAAGTCTAATTGGGTATTGGGGAAAGGGTTCAACTGTAGGTTGGTATAAGGCACTGGAATTCCTTTACTTGTAACCGCTTGTTGTGATAATAGTGAATTCTCGGGAGTGGTACCTTAAAATCACCCGGTGGAGGTTTTTGCAGTGTAGGTTTTCCCCATTCATAAACAAATCACCGTGTCAATTTAATTTCTGCTACACTGTAGTTAATTGGTGATTTGTTTGTGCTACTACACGTATTGCATACTAATGAAATTTATTAATTAACTTGGCTAATTAATTTGATAATTCATTAGAAGGGGTCAATACATTCTTGGCCTATCAAGTGGTATCAAAGTAGGGACATTCTAATTAGGTTTTAATCTTTGCTGTGTGATCCATTGACCCCTGGTTGTCATGGATAGAGGACAGTCTTTTATTATACCTCCTTTATTTGATGGCACTAATTATGCATACTAGAAAGTACACATGAGAGTTTTCTTGCAGTCATTAGATGAAAATGTGTGGCAAGCTATAGAGATAGGCTAGACCAAGCCTACGAAAGCATTGGCCGACTAGGATGATGCTAAGATCAAGGCGGAAAACTTCAACAGCAAGGCATTGAATGCGTTATTTAGTGCAGTCACAAATGAGGAATTCAAGAAGATTTCCTCTACTGAAACTGCTAAGGAAGCATGGACCATTCTCCAGACAACCTATGAAGGAACCAAGGCTGTCAAGGATTCAAAACTTCAGAGGCTTACTACAAGCTTTGAAGAGATTAAGATGAAGGAAGATGAGTCATTTGATGAGTTCTAATGCCAAGTTCAAGGACATAGTGAACTCAGTTTTTAATCTTGGGGAAACCATTCCTGAACCCAAGATTGTTAGAAAAGTGCTTAGATCTCTACCTGAGAGATTTCATGCCAAGATCACCGCAATTGAGGAATCGAAGTATATTGACAAAATTCCTTTGACAGAGTTGGTTGGCAATCTGCAAACCTATGAGTTGGGTTTAACAAGGTTACGGAAATCAAGTAAGAGCAAGAGTATGGCATTGAAGGCCAAGAGTAGTGACATTGATGAGTCTTCAGACGATGAAGATTCTAAGATGAAATCCTATATCACCTAGCAATTCAAAAAGTTTATGAAGAATGCCAATGCTAAAGGATTTGACAAAGATCGTAAGAAGTCCATCTCGTTTCAGTTCAAGAATCAGGACAAAGGAAAGAAGGATGCTAAGGATGGCGGTCAATACACTGTTCCCTCAGGACCAATATGGTTTGGATGTCAAGGCTTCAAACACATGAAACAAGAGTGCCTTACATATCTCGAGAGCATTGGGAAGAGTAAGGCACTTGCTACTACCTTGAGTGACACCGAGCCTGAAGATGATTCTGACAATAAGGATGATGGAATCCTAAATGCCTTCACTACCACTATAAATCCTACTAAAGGGATTGTTGAAGATGTGGATAAAGAAGAGGAATTGGTGGAGTCCAAGTTTGAAAAGATGGATGAATAAGATGACATTCATACAACCTATGCAAAGTTATACAAGGTCTCAGAAAAGCATGAGAAATTGTATAGGTTGGCCACCAAGAAGCTTAGTGAAGTGGAGCTTGAACGAGAAGAAATTTCCACAAAGTTTGATGAAGCCAATTAGACCATTGGAACACTGAGATTTAAGAATAATTTCTTGGCTGAGAAGACCAAGAAACTTAAGGCAGAACTATTCCAAGTTAGAGCTCAGTTGGAAAGGACTTCAAGTGTGAAGCTTGATGAGATGCTTAATCTTCAGAAATCTGCTTCTGATCGAACCAGTTTAGGGTATGATTTCTCTTCTTCTAGTATTGCTACTTTTAGTACTACTGTTTTTGTTCCTCCTACTAATAATGTTGAAACTGAGAACAGTGATGTTAAAAATGAATTAGCTAGTAAGAACATAGACAATGGTAAATCTATCTTAGGAGCACCCCTAAACTTGATAAGAAAGAGATTAAGAACCCTAGGGCTAAGAAGGGAAATACTTAAAAGTCCAAACAGAAAAAGCAACATTTCTGTCATCACTGTGGAGTAGCTAGACATACTCAACCTAATTGCTATAAGTGGTTAGCCACTTAACAGAGCAACAGTGTGATCTCATCGGGAAACCAGAATCAGCTTCCATCCTCCTTTACTCCTCTTAGAGATCTTCTCAAAGCCCTCATGTTCCTTTCGAACTTGAATGGTTTCAATTCTTCCCTCTCATCGTCGGATCAAGGGTTTGCTAAACGGAAAGGTTCTTCCAAGGTGTGGAAGGAAAAAGGCTCCAAGTGATTCTGTCACTTTTTCTCTCTCTCCCTTTCTTGTTTTTGTTTTTGCATTACTTGTGTGTTTTGCTTTCGTGTTTTGAGTCAGTCTAGTTTTATACATTGTTTTGTTTAACATGTTGTTTGTTAGTTTACTTTTCAGTTTTGCTTTATTTTTTTTTTCATTAAAAAAAAATGAAAAATAAAAAAAATACAAAAACAGTGTGTTTGTGTACTTTGGTACTTGTGTACCTTAGATGGCCATTAAAACAAAGTTTTCTAAACTTTGTATCTTTTGTAGCTTAGATGATCATCTCTATGCACAACTAAGCAAGTGAGCTTTGTGGCTCATGTTTGTGATGAGTAAGATTAAGTAATCTCTTGTGCTTATCACTTTTTTTGACGGGAAGGACTAGAAAATCCTAAAAGAAAAGCATAAATAACCATCTCACCACTGTTTCCTGCCAATCATGAAATAACATTTGTATGCTTTGGCATAGTAAAAGTGGAATGTCAAATGCTTAACATAATTGGGTATTTCTTTTCTATCTCTTATATGCCCATGCATGGTTTGCTTAAAAGAAAAATATGCAAAGAATAACAAAAACCAAAAAGAATCAAAATGCTTTATATGTGATTGCAAACATTTATTCGAGGAAATGTGGGAGTTATAGGATGTACCTCGAAAGTGATAGTCTCCATCAAACAATTATGATTGTGTGTGAGTTAAAGTGATTTTCTCTTATCTTAAATCGTCATAACATATAGATACTTGTGCAATCTTGTAATGTTTTACACACACAACACGTAATATTCTTTGCTACTTTTGATACATGTGCAAGAAAAATGTGATTTGGCCATCACAAGGAATACATGTGTCAATGTATGCTCACTAAACTGTCTTAATTTTTTTTTGAAATATAAAATTGGTTAGACTTGTTGTGTGTGTGTGTGTGTGTGTGTTTTGGATTTATGTGCTTGACATTTTTTTCTTGATTGAGAGATGATTTTGAGAGATTAAAATGTTGTTTGGATCTTTGGTTGTGTAGCATGCTTGATCGCATTCATGTCTGTGTTTTTCTCTTCTTGAAAAACTATTTTTAAACAATCTCGACAGCTGCTAGATACCTCTCGACAGCTAGACTATCTATCGAGCCCCTTCAGCTGCTTTTTATCGCATTCTCGATAGCTACTTGATCCATCAAGAAACTTTCTGGATACTCAATAGATTCTTGATAGCTACCTCGATCCATCGAGATCCTTTAGCTATGGACACCTTTCAATAGATTCTGGATAGCTCTTCGATAGATAATACACGCGTTTTTAATCCTCGATACCTCTCGATCTGTCGAGAATTATGTTTTTCTATATATAGGATCCACGCGTTTTTCTCTCATTTCTCCTCGATCTCTCTTGACAGAAAATCACTTTTCTCTCTCACACTTCTCACTCAACCTTTTCATCTTCCCTACTTATTCTTCGGTCTTTTCATTGCATTTTTCCTAGGTATGATCTCTTTTCTAGCCTTTGATTATACATTTCATGCATTCTAAACTAGATTTTGGGATTTTTTGAAAATTTTTGGGGTTTTTTGAATGAAGTTTTGGTGAAATTTTTAGGTTGGGTTATGTTTATATGATCCTAAATGTCATGCATTGCATCACACGTGCATTATAACTATATTTTCATGCATTATAGATGTGTGCTCTATATTTTGATTAGTTGTGTGTTGTTAGGTTTGGATTGGGTTGAGCCCATGATGTTTTTAAGTTTGCATGTCACATGTTCATGCATTTTCATACATATGTACCTTCATTTCTTTATGTTCTAATATATTGATTTGTTTGGTGCTTTTCTGCGTGTCTCTCTTTCTCTTTCTCTCTCTTTCTTTCGGTTAGTTGTATCATGGCACCTAAACGAAAATCTACTCCATCCCAGAACCTTCTTCATTTTGGGGCATCCTTTTCCTCTGACCCTACTCCTTCTTCTGTTCGGTTCTGTGATGATAAAGCCCGAAAGGAATTTTCAGAGAACTCTCTAGACGAGGCATTCATTTGGAACGCCAAGTCATCCTATCGAATTTCTTCGATATTGACCTTCCCACTGTCATCTACAATAGGGGTTGGGAGTCACTGTGTGGCGTCTCGGTCATGTGCCATTTCGTGATCATACAAGAGTTTTACTCCAATAAGTACGAATTTGATTACTCTATACCCCAGTTTGTCACTCACCTTCGGGGTATACGCATTGTAGTTACTCCAGATCTTATATCTAAGGTACTACACGTTCTTGGGGTAGCGCATCCTGACTACCTTAGTTGCGATCATTTGAGGACTGTGTCCAAAGACGAACTCTCGTCTCTCTTTTGTGAGACACCTTCATCTTGGGGTGACCGTCAAAAAACCCCTTGCTCGGGCTTTGCAAAAGGTCTGAGATTCCTTAACATGGTGATGATATTCATTCTTCATCCCTTGTCTCACTATAACACTATCACAAAGCCTCGTACTCGGTTTTTGTTGTCCTTCTTAGAGGACATTTCCATTGACTTCCCTTCTCACTTCATCCTATCCTTTATATATATCTATAGGGATACGACGACCTGTGATAAGCTCATTTTTCCTTCGGCTATCACGAGGATCATTTGCCATTTTTCTGTCCCCTGTCCCGTGTCCGATCACTTCTCCGTTATGGGTGCCATTGACGTCACTACCGTTAAACGGAGTAAGGCTTAGCTTCACCCAAGGCGGACACAGACCAAGACAGCAGTTCCTCTAGCTTCTACCGCTCCTTCATCTTCTGTGGGTGGAGTGACTCTTGAGGCCATCATGGCACAGCTTGTGCGCATGGATGCTCGCCTTGACACTCTCAGTGATAAGTTGTGTCAAGTGAACACTTGTGTTAGTCGTACCACACAACGACAGGCTGTCATGGGTGGTTTCACTGTTGCTTCCTCTCCATCTCCACCGGCTTTCGAGGATGAGAGTGATGATGGCTCTGGCAATGATGATGCTGATGAGGATGATGGTGCTCGCTCACCCAGTGATGATGAGATGTCTACTTGATGTACTTACCTTTTGTCACTCTTAACAAAAAGGGGAAGTAGTTTGATATGAGAGTAGTCATATACATAGAGGGAGGGTTAGCATAGGAGATTTTGTGATAGGGGGAGTGTCTATGAGGGATGTAGTGAGGACTTTTTATATCTTTTCTTTTCTTTCTCTTTTAGATACATTATCTCCTGTACATTTGTCTTGTGACCATTTAGTGATAGCAAACATTGTACTTATCTTTGATATATATATTTGATGATATTGTTATCACATTTCACCTATCTCTCCATGTGTTGTTTTTTTTTCTCTCTTTATACACATGTTTCTTTTAGTATATGCAATCTTATACTTCTGTTTCACACTAAGATGCCTTGATGAGTTTTGTTTAAAATGTTTCAAAAATACAGGTTGTCAAAGTCTTCTTGCAAATTTTTTCAAAAGTTTGTGTTAGGATAGATTTTATTATAATTCAACAAGTGAGTATGAGTTGAGTGATTTATGACTTCTCTCATATGTTCATTTGTTTGTTGTGGTTTTGTCACGGATTGCCAAAGGGGGAGATTATTAGGACATATGTGAATCATGTTATGACATATGTCAACATTTTATGTAATTGGCTAATCCTTTGACAAAATGCACTTTACTTGTAATTAGGTAGATCTAGGATGTGTTTAATACTTCAAGGAACAAGGTTTCAAGTTCAAGTGTTAAAACCATGCAAATCTGTCTAAGAAACAAGTGAAGAAGTGCTGGATTTTAAATCTCGACAGCTAGTATCTATCGAGATTTAAAAGCTGCTGAAACTCGATGCTCGACAGCTAGCTCGATAGATAAGCTATCTATCGAGGATTATGAAAAACAGATTTTCAGCTCTGATTTTCATCCAATCCGTGTGTATATGTTTGAGTTTTCTTTTCCCACAAACCTAAACATATATAATGATTATTTTAAAGGTCGTCAAAGTTGGCGCAAATGTGAAGCAAAGTTGTGTTCATGTAAATTGTGACCGAAGACAGAATTTTCCCTAGTTCATCTTTCTCTTGAAGAAGCTGTTGTGTTTGTACACCGTAGGGTTTTGTAACTAAGGAGTTTCGTGATCTTCATCGTGTGATTAACTGTAGAACTTTGCAGCCAACATCTTTCTTAAGTTGGTAAGTAAGCCGTGTACTAGGATCCACACATCGAATTGGTTAGTCACGTACTGGAAGCTGTACATTGAAAATGAGAGATTGTCACTACGGAATAAGTCCAATTAGGTATTGGGGTAAGGGTTCAACTGTAGGTTGGTATAAGGTACTGAAATTCCTTTACTTGTAACTGCTTGTTGTGATAATAGTGAATTTTTGAGAGTGGTGACCTTAAAATCACCTGGTGGGGTTTTTTCCGTGTATATTTTTCCCATTCGTAAACAAAGTGAATTCTCGGGAGTGGTGACCTTAAAATAACTTGGTGGAGTTTTTGCCGTGTAGGTTTCCTCATTCGTAAATAAATCACCGTGTCAATTTAATTTTCATTGCATTATAGTTAATAGGTGATTTGTTTGTGCTACTACACATATTGCATGCTAATTGAATTAATTAATTAACTTGGCTAATTAATTTCTTAATTCATCACAAGGGGTTAATACATTCTTGGCCTATCAATTGAGAAGGCCAAGGAGAATTTTCTTGGGTACAAATTTAAAATCTCATAAAAATATATATACTACTAGGTTATATTTTAAATTCCGGGGGACATAGCCCCCCAAGCCATCAAATAGCTTCCTCCCTGTCAAAAACAATAATTAATTTGCTATTATGCTTGCTTTTCATTAGTCAATATGTGTGCGTGTATATATATATATATATATATATATTTGTGTGTATCCTCTGCTTATGTAGATTGAATAGCATCTAGGGGTTAGATCTCTGTTTTAGTTTAACATAATTCATAGATATGTAAGAAAAATAACTTTGTCTCACAACAATATTGTAAGTGAAAATCAGAAGGGAATTTAGCTTTATTCCATATAATTGTATGGGCCAATATATATGCCTTAATATTGATGTAAAATAAGGGTTTGAGATCCAATATAATTTCTAGACACCAGGTACAATTGAATTCAGTAAGAGGGGACAAAGTTAACTTTTTCCCTTTACCAATGGATCAAATACAAAAAACCAAAAAATAAATAAATAAAAAAATTCTGCCGTTGGATTCACTTGCACCCACACTACAAAAAAAAAATTCTATAGTCACATTTTTAAAACGCGGCTATAGGTCAGAAAAACGTGGCTATAGGACGATTTGGCCTATAGCCGCATTTTTTTAGACCGCGTTTTTAAATATGGTCAGTGTATATAATACCCTTTTTTTTAGGAACCGGTGTATATAATACCTTAGATATTGCATTTTAATTATCTCAATCCTAAAATAGGAAATCACCAATGTAGTAACTAAAGTGATTTGATAATCATAAATTACTCTCAAACAATTTATAGTTTGAACTTCACTTTAAACAACCCCCCCCCCCCCCCCCCCCCACACACACACACACACACACAAAAAAAACCATACTCGTATTTTTAACTCTAAACTAATATTTTTTAACCAAATGAATCAATGATTTAATCATTTTGCACTTCGTGAAATGTTATAAAACTTATTTTCCAAAAGTAGCGGACCAGAAAATTCTTTATAGCAACCTTTAACTGATTTATGAGGTCAATCAATTTAGGAATAAAATTCAAATTAAAATTTCATCCATAAAGAAGTCATTGCATTACGATGCTTTGAAGTCGGGACTTGGGAGAATCAATGGAATCCAATAAGAACTTGTGGATTATTTGTTCACCTTGAACTTGAGTCTCATAAGATTTTCCAGAATTTCTAACAATTTTTATCCCTTGATCTTTTTTTTTTTTTTTTTTATTATTGATTTACATCTTCCTTCTCAAGCAACTCTACATTTTAATTTTTGACTTCTTTGTAATTAATTAAATTAAATGCAAAGTTTCAAATTCAAAGACTTCAACTTATTCCAAATGTGGCGTCACATAAATCTGGTGTCTTCTCATAATACTTTGATATCAAAATCCTCGTTATTATTAATAGGTAAATTTCAGCAATCTATCCTGAGATTTGGACTAATGCCAACTAGGTCCAACATATTTCAAAATTGACCAACTTAGTCCGTAAGCCCAACTTACTCTTTAAACACCGTTAGCCCATCCGTTAGTCATTTAGCCCACTATTCTCTATCTCCTTTTGCAGATTCTCTCCTCTTTCTTGTCTCTCTCTTCTCTCAACTCAAGATTTCTCATTCCTCTTCGTAACCCTATGGGCCCCAAAATCTCAAGCCACAACCACCGCCACCACCATAGTCTCAAGCCACAATCACCACAAGCCAACACCAGTTCCACATTGGCTCTCTCTATCAGTTCTTTTTCTCTCAAGCTCAACCATGGCTAAACTCCACAAAGCCACGCCACCACTAATGGCAACTAAGCTCACCACCACCACCACAACCATTAGCCAATGCCTTCTCCTCTTTATTTCTCTCTTATTTTCTTCTTCTTCTTTTTTAATTTATTTTCTCCTTTTGTTTTTGGCCAAACCCTTTTGTGTTTGGTATTGTGATAGGTTTTTGGTTTTGTTAATTTAGAGATTGAGTTTTTGTTGGTTGTAGGGATTTAGTGATTTTGATTTGGGTTTGTTAAATGTGATATTGGGTGTTTTGAGCTTGGCTATTAAGGTTTGAAAAATAGGATATAGGGGTTGATTTCCAATGGGATTGGATGTACTGTGCACATGTGCCTAAATCAGTGATGTGTAAGATTTGTTTGTGGTATGATCTCTTGGAGATTAGCATCTTCCAAATGGTATGTATCAAGCATGAATTTCAGGTTTTCAATAGCGGTTTTTGTGTTTTCAATGTGTGCATTAACTGATGTTGGTTGGTTCATTTTTTTGACTGCTGATGCTAATTCCCTAAGAGCTTTTCCAGATTCTGAGCAGATTTTTGTGCTTGGCTCTTGAATTTTGCGTCCGAACTCATTAAGCGTCTGTTAGGATGGCAAAACATAGGTAAGTGAATTAATTCCACCTAATGAGTCATTAAAAAAATTTGTGAAAGTTTTGTCATTTTTTTTTTAAATAAACAAAAATATTTTGAATTAAAGAATAGAAATAAATATATAATTATCATTTCATAAATTTAATATGATACATGACACCTAAGAAAACAATCAACAATAATTCATTATCATATAACAAATTTCATAATATATTATGATGACTTTAACAGATAGCGAATAAAAATAACTGCAAGCGAAAAAAGTTTACTCTTGAGAAAAAGTTATCATTGCAATCATATATAATTAAGAACCAACACCAAAAGATTAACAATTTTTTTTACACTGTTTGGAATATATGTGAACTTATTTTGTAATTAGGTACTGCTATTGAAGATTAAAATATGAAGGGAAACATTTTTTGGGAGGGGAGGGAGGGGGGGGGGGTAAATCTTTAAATGGTCTACCTAGCCCCCTCCCTCCACCCTTGTGTTTGAGGGAGGAAAAAACCAAAATAAATAAATAGAAAATCATATGTATATATGTGTGTGTTGTTGTTGTAAAGTTGTAATTTACAACTATGTGTTTTGTTGGCTTTAATTTTGTGCCAAATTTGATTGTAATTTTATTCAATCTTTTGTACACTATATTTATTGTGGGATTTAATTGTAAAGGTTGTATGATAGAGAGAGAGAGAGAGAGTGTGTGAAGACTCAAGCAATTGAAGACAAAAGAGTTTTCACGGGTAGCTCGCGACTAAGCATCCTGCGAAATAATGCATGTGCCCTGCACATGATTGGAATGCGAAGAGTCAGGACAGATGGAGACAGCTGTGTTTCGCGAGTAGCTTGCGGGTAAGGCCTTCCTGCGAGACACTCGCAAAACATTCTGTTTTGCCAGACTGTGCTATTTGATACACACTTTTTGTACCCACACTATGAGTCCGTTTGCATTGAACTTATTGTTGCTGAAACTGAAAACTGAAAACATTGTAGCAAAATAATTTTTAAATGTGTGAATAGTGTTGAGGGACCCGTGAACAGTGCATGAACAGTGTTTTTTGTCCCCTGCATAGTAAAATCGCATGTTCACGTGCAGGAAAAAAAAAAAACAAAAAACAAAAAACCCAAAACGTGAACGCAGGTTTCAGCTGAAACCAAACGGGCATTATATATACCTACATTACCCACAAATGTTGAGGAGTGCTTTAGAGAGAAAACCCTATCCACAAACCTTGAAAGCTAGAGATTGTTATACCCACAATCTTCTACACAATTGCTTGTGGATTTTTCTCAATTCCTACCTCTCCATTTCCATATCCTTGAGAGTTTGATAGACCAAACACTTACCACACTCTTTCAAAGTGTTCAATGATGTTTTGGTGCTGCTGGGAAGCATTGGAAGAAGCCAAGGATGGCAGATGCAACATAGAGCTTGTTGCGGGATCCGGAGAACTAAACAAGATATGGTTTCGGGAAGCTTTGTTGGAGTAGGAGCTTAGAGGGCTTAGGTACATCGGGTAGATTAGGCTTGGAGGGTCTCTTGTTAACCCATGTATTCCAACTGATTGTCTAGTAGATCGATTACCACTTGGAAGGCGGCGGAGAGGTTTTTCGTCGAATTCTTCAATTTCCTCTTCAATAACACATCAGCGTGTTATCTTGTGTTTGCATTCTTCTACCCCACTCTTTTACCTTTCATTTTACTGTTTTGTTATAATGTTTATGGGTTAGAGTAACTTGTTTGTTTATCCACTCGCATTTACTCTATTCCGCATTTAGTATTAAGTTAGAGTAAAATCAATTGAGCCGTAACTTTAATTTGGGGGTCTAAATAACTCTTGTGTTTTCACACATTTTCGAGCATTCAGTTATCATGTGTGTGTATGTGTGTGTGTGTGTGTGTGTGTGTGTGTGTGTGTGTGAGAGAGAGTGAGAGAGTATACACTTCAGCAATAAAGAAAAGATTAAAAAAAATAGTATACATAATTGTTTCTACATAATCTTTGCAGAAGAGTTTTCTATACATAATAACTTGTGTGAAATAAATTATCCAAAAAATTTGAGTTTTGTTGATTTACTTGAATCTCAGAGTTAAGGTAGTTGTTAAGAGCTTCAATTTTGTAGGCACATTGTCGAGTTAGGGTTCCAATTTTAACATATTGTTTCCAAGGATGAAAGAGCCCAAAACGATAGTGCCACATTTCCCATCTTGCTAGATTAGCTTGAAAATTAAAAAATAATTACAAAAAATTGAAGAAAACCAACTGTTGAGAAAAAAAAAAAAAAAAAAGAGAGAGAGAGAGAAAAGAAAGGAATTATATACTAAGGTCACGGACAGGACATGTGACATAGTCACAAGGTAATTCTTGAAGAATTAGGACATGAGTCGGTTTACAAAAAATAATTAATAGGTATATTTTATTTATTTATAGAAATATTTTTTGTTTATTCTAAGTTTTCAAAATTAATAAATAAAAATTGTTTAAATCTTTAAAAACATAAATATGTTTTTTCCTCCCAATACATTATGGACACATATGTAAGAGTGTTCTGTTCTTGACATATCTGAAATGGACGTGTCCAACACTAATATGACTAGAGTTTTGGAGTGTCCATGATTTTTATATATGGGGCATGAAATATATACCTTGTAAGAAATTCCCAATCTTTTCAATGTTATTAGCTATCAGATTTTGAAGTTCCTCTCCAATCCAAACGGGACGTATACAGATGCATGTAACAATAGCGATAAAGCTACCCATGATGATTGTGGTTACCCTCTGATGGGCCATATGTAGCACCTTATCTTCTCAGTAACCCGAAACAGATACTAAAGAGAAAGTCAATATGAATATGAGCAGCCCATAATCATACCTCGCCTTCATTGTGGGAAAGAATCTCACAAATGTTACTGTTGTAGCTGCATATATGCATTATACCTCTAATGAGTTTGAGAATTTTGAACTATAACATTAAATTATCACAATCTGTCTTTAACATTGTACCTATCATAGCGACGAAGAATCCAAGTACAATGGGCTCTCCTTTCTCACCAGAGAGAGTTGCTAGGTGATGAACTCCAACACCTAGAGCACCAGCTGACAACGTTGCTAGCATCCTGTTTAAGCCTTTTCCCAGAGTTGCTCCTACAGAAGATTGGGAAAAAATCAAAAAGTAAAACGTCGCAAATGGAATTGTTAGTTCCAATTCTGAAGCTATTATACCGTAAATTGGTTTATATGCATCATGGTAAATAAGTTGCAAGCTTACCAACAGAAAACTCAAAGACAAGAATGACTGTTATGACAGCCCATATTGAATTTTCGCCAATACGATCATAGAGTGGTTGGATGTAGTAGAATAAGGAAACCAATGTGAGAGCCTGTCCTACTTTTAGCGAATGGATAATTCTCCGTGGATCATCTTGTCCCAGTTTCTTAATCTTCTTTGCCATCTCGACTATCTTATTAGGCAATAGCTTGTGCCATCCACATGCACGAGTGAAAGGTCCAGCATTTTCAATACTTGGAGCAGCAATATTCATTACTATGGATTGAAAAATGCAAGATTGCTATGGTTGAGAGAGAGAGAGAGAGAGAGAGAGAGAGAGAGGGGTTTTCGAACTTGATGTTTTGTGGAAATGTCTATTTATACGTGATAAATGTTGAATGGAACTATATAGTTTTTACACTGCAAGCATGTCACAATTTTTATGAACAACGTGAAAAAGATGCCCCAAAGTGGGAAGGGGATATGGGGTGGTGGGCGGTGGTTCTAGCTAGGGAGCTATAATTGGTCCTGACCTTAAAATTATTGGATAAGCCCAGCCAATTTCATAAGAGATTTCAACAATTTGAAAAATAAGAACACCATAGTCAGAACAGAGAAATTCCTGACATCTTTTATGATGTTTGATTGAAAATGAAAAAGATATATAAGGGATAAAAAATATAATTTATATAAATTTACATCCATGTCCTATTAGAAGAAAATGATAATAAATTATATTTTTACTAAAAAAAATTGTATATAAATGGGCAATTTCTTATATATATATATATATATGAGAACTTATTAAACAATTACAGTGAAGCGTTGCACAGTGAAGTGAAGAAAACAAGGAAGAAAAAGACAAAAAAAAAAAAAAAAAAGTATAAATATGTTGCCCCATGCAGGACATTTTGGTCCGCTTGTTTTCTGTCCCATCCATTCAAGGAAATATTTGGGTGCATCTAGGAAGAAAACACTCAGATTTTACCAGTGATGACTTTAGAATTTTTTTATTAGGATTCAATATTGTCAAAACTAGGAATTTGTTGTAGGGAGAGTAAAAATTTAAATTAAATTTCTTTATAAAAAACTTTCATATTATATTCAATAATCTAAAATAGTACTCTAAATACAATTAGATTATACAACAATCTAAAAAAAAAAAATTAATGGTTTAAAGATCATTAAGAAAACAACTATTGAATGCATAAATAAATATAATTAAATAACTAATCATACTTTTTTTTCAAATTAATAATAATTTATTATATTTATATGTAATATCAATTAAATAAAAATATGTGATAAAGAAAAATATTAATACACTTAGGAGTAGGACTGGGAGTAAAATTGAAACTAAGAAAAAAAATAGTAATTGATATAAGTTTTTGCATTTAAAGTGTATGGGTTTTTAACCATAAACATGGTCATTCTATTGGGATTGGAACAAACACTAAAATACTTCTTGAACTTAGAAATCTGTAAACCACTTATCCCACTACTTAATTAAATAGAAAGAAAACATAGAAGGGATGGGAAAGAAAGATAGAGAAATTGAGAAAAGAATCAAAGATATAGATACAAATCGGTTGGTTATATAGGTGGTGTAATTTTTTCTTTTTTGTGCTAAAAGGGGTGTAATGTTTTGCTGAAGAAGAAGAAAAGTGTAGATATAAACCATTTTATTTCATCGTCAACGAAAGGGAAATTTTATGAGTAGTGCTACTGACACAACATTTTCACATAAAAACCTAGGTGGCAAGTTGTTAAAGGTATGTTAAAAAGTAATGTCTATTGTGGGTTTGGATAAAAACCAGTTACAACTTGCCATTTAACCTTTATTGTAAAATTATTGTGAAAATATTGTGAAAATAGCCTGGTGTCCCAACTAGAGTGAGAGAACCTTCTAATGTAAGAGCAAGGAGTTGAGAGATAGGAGTAACTTGGTGTCCCAACTTAGCTAGCCTTGAAACAAGAGACATGAAAAACAAGATGAATCTAAGAATTTGAGGGTAATTCTAGTTTGTAGGCTACTTCTCCAAATTTTTGTATGACTTGGAAAGGACCCTAGAACTTTGGAGACAATTTACCAAGTGTGTTATGCTTCAAGGACCTCTGTCTATAGGGCTATAACCTCAGATACACCTAATTCCCCACTGCAAAACTTCTCTCAGACCTGTACTTGTCTGCTTGAGACTTCATTCTTTCTTGAGTAAGTAGCAAATTCTGCTTAAGTAATGATAGAACTTGCTGCCAAGACTTCAAATGCTCATTAACAGCTCCCACAAGAGTAGTACCTAGGATATAATCCAACAACCTCGGAGGTGAATAATCGTGCAAAGCTTCAAAGGGAGTTAACTTGGTAGAGGTGTGAAAGTTTGTGTTAAACCAAAATTTAGCTAAGGGCAAGCATTCTACCCAAGAAGAAGGTTTATCAGCTGCAAAAGCCCTCAAGTACTGCTTTAAACTCCTATTAACCACTTCTGTTTTATCATCTGTTTGATGATTGTGAGTTGAAGACATGGCTAACTCAACACCTTGAAGTTTCATTAATTCACTCTAAAAACAGGAAGTGAAAATTGGATCCCTATCACTCACCACAAAAGCGGGCATACCATGTAATTTGAAGATGAATTGCATATACAAGCATGCAACCTTAGATGCAGTATAAGGATGAGAAAAGGCTATGAAATGGACATATTTAGTGAACCTGTCCACTACCACCAAGATTACATTCTTCTATTGAGACCTAGGCAAGCCCTCAATAAAATTTATGCTCATAGCCAACCAAGGTTTGGAAGGGATGGGTAAAGGCTGAAGCAGTCCAGTTGGTTTATAGTTTTCATACTTGACCCATTGACAAATGTCACATTTGTACTGCCCTAAAGCTCTCATCAAGCCAGACTAATAAAAATCTTGTTAGACCCTATGTATTGTTTTCAAATAACCTAAATTCCCTCCTAATGGACCATTATGAACATGTTGTAAGATTAAGAATTTGAGAATACTTGTAGGTCCCAAATAAATTCTGCCTTTAAAAAATAGCAATCCATTTACTAAGGAAAAACCCTTAGGAGGCATACCACCAGCTTGAAAAGTTGATAGAATAGACTGAATAGTCGGATCAAATGCATAACTAACCTTGAGCTCAACGACCCAAGTTGGAGTTGGAAATGAAATGATACATAGAGTACTCAAGTCAGTAGCAGCTGAAGTGTTTAAATCAGTGGCAGCATCACCAACTAAAGAATCTATACACCCTTGAGCTTGAGCTTCAATTAACTCTCCCTTATTTCTTGACAAAGCATCTGCAACCACATTGTCAGTACCCTTCTTGTATTCCACAACAAAAGCATAACCTGACAGCTTAGACAACCACTTTTGTTGAATTGGAGTACCTATTCTTTGATGTAACAAATACTTGAGGCTTTCTTGATTTGTCTTGATAACAAATGCATTACCAACCAAATATGGCCTCCACTTCTTCACTACAGTGATTAAGGCCAAGAATTCCTTTTCATAAGTGGATAAAGCAAGGACTTTGCCTTTCAATGCTTGACTATGAAAAGCAATTGGCCTTTGCTCGTGCATCAAAACAGCACCTAGGCCATGTTCTGAAGCATCACATTCCACAATGAATGTCTTAGAGAAATCAAGCAAAGCTAATACAGGAGGATTGAACATAGCTAATTTGAGTTACTGGAAAGCTTCCTCAGATTCCTGAAAAAGAATTTTTCTTCAGAAGTGCTGTTAAAGGGGCTACAATATGACCATACCCTCTGACAAATTTCCTGTAATAGCAAGTAAGGCCTAGGAATCCTCTAAGAGATTTAACATCCTTGGGAATAGGCCATTCTTGCATAGCCAAGATCTTTTTAGGGTCAGTTTGTACACCTTCCCCAGAGATGACATGACCAAGATATTCTACTTCCATACAAGCAAACATGCACTTGGACATCTTACATACAATTAATTCTTAGCCAACACTTCCAAAATAGTTCTAAGATGTTCCAAATGATCAGCTATGGTTCTACTATACACCAGAATGTCATCAAAGAAAACAAGAATAAATCTTCTAAGATATGGCTTAAACACCTGATTCATTAAGGATTGAAATATAAAGGGTGCATTTGTTAACCCAAAGGGAATCACAAGAAATCCGTAGTGTCTCTCATGAGTCCTAAAAGCTGTCTTAGGAATATCTTATTCCCTCATTCTAATTTGATGGTATCTAGATCTCAAATCTAGTTTCGAAAAAATGCAAGCCCCATGTAATTCATCTAACAGTTCATCTATAAAAGGGATATAGATGAACTGTTAGAGCCCTATATACACATACACCATGAACCATCTAATTTTCTTACTAAAAGAACAGGTGAAGCAAAAGGGCTTTGACTATTTTGAATAGAACCTACTTCTAACAACTCTTTCACTATCTTTTCAATCTCAATTTTCTGATAGTATGGATACCTGTACGGTCTCTTGCAGATTGGCTGAGTCCCCTCCTTAAGAATAATTTGATGTTCATGGCCTCTCATAGGAGGTAAGCCTACTGGTGTAGCAAAAACTCCATGGAACTCTTGCTACAAGGCAGCAATCTCAACCGGATGGGAGGATTGCTTTACTGTAAAACATTGAGTTGTTATCTGAAAAATCAATCCCTTCCTAGTAGGTTCTCTGAAGAATTGAGCCCCATCTTGTATCTCAGGTCTTGTTGGTTAGGTTTTGATTCCCTATAATACTATTTGCTTGCTTCCATAAGTAAATTCCATGGAAAGGTGTTGGAAATCCCAGTTGATAACTCCCAAGGTACTAAGCCATTGAGTCCCCAAAACCAAGTCATAGCCCCCCAAGGCAACACATGCAAATGAACCAAGAATATTAGACCAAGTATGAACACAGGGACATCTTTGCACAATCCTTGTGTTTTGATTATCTCCCCATTGGCCACCTTCCCTTCAAGAATTTGTGATACATCAACTGGAATTTGAAGGTCAGGTATTAAGGTTGTATTAATGAAGTTATGAGTGATTCTAGAATTCACAAGAATTACCAAAGAAATAGTTTTGATTCTTCTCTTAACTCTCATTGTTCCCAGTATAGGACTACCAACTAAGGCATAGAGGGTAATTTTAGCATCTATTTCCTCTTCTTGTACCCTAGCAATGGTAACCCCATCTTCAATCTTTGTAAGTTGTACCTCACAACTAGAATCTTGAACCATCTCTATTCCTTCCAAAAGAAACAAAGTGGCATTCTTACATCTATGCCCAGGTGCCCACTTATCATCACAATTGTAGCATTCTTCCATTTGAGCAGGAGACATTATCTTAATTGGTATTTTATTTCTAGTGTCAACTAGTGCACTAACTCTAGGTAATCCAAGCAAGGAAGGCCTATCCTACTCATGTAAACTCTTGTAACCCTTCTTGCATCCCAACAAGTACTTTTCTTAGATTTTTTCCAACCCCAATGTTGCAATAAGAGGAGAAGCGTTCAACATCCTAACAAGTATCCTCAACTCATCCTTTAAGCCACTTAGAAAACAACTTAGTTTGTGTTATGGAGACAACCCTCTAATCCTATTGGATAGAGCCTCAAATTCCCCCTTGTACAGTACCACTGTTGACTCTTGTCTCAACCTAGTTAATGCCTCCCAAATCTGATCAACAAAGCCTACACCAATGCCTCCCAATTCCCAAATACACCAGCATCTTCACCTTCTTGAAACTAGACCAAAGCTTCTCCATCCATGTGGAAGGATGTCATCATTAACTTCTCATTGTCTGGTATCTTATAGTACTCGAAGTACTGATTGGCTTTATAAATCTAAGAGGTTGGCTCCTCTTCAAAGAATCTGGGAAAATCTAGCTTCATAGGCCTTAACATGCTTGGGATTATACTATGGTTGATATGAGCTCCAGAGGTGTGTGAATTCTTAGGGTTAGGTTTTGTATTTTCCGCAATATTTAGTTTTTGCAAGATTGTAGCTAATTGTTGGCTCATTTCATTCAGGGTACGAGTGTGAATACTGGTAAATTTGTGAATTTCTTGTAGGTCTTTGGTGTGGTGGTCTGTGGTAGATTTGAGGGAAGCTATCGTATCATTAAGAATGGCAGAAGCTCATGTTTTAGTCATAGCAGAATGTAGAAATTGCTGGAAAAACCCTGCTCTGATACCAGTTGATAAGATCCAAGATCTTATATGGGAAATAGTTGAGTTCAAGGACAGTTGGCCTCCAAGAAAAAGGGATAAGGGAGGGAGAATTAGAGAGTGGGTGGGTAAGAAAGTAAAAGAATCTTCTGTGTTATTGTCTAAATGTTTCTATGAGTACACTCAGGTATATATACAAGTCTTAGCATGGTACACAACTAACACAATGATTACAACCAATTCTTCAATAATTACTAACTAACTAATCAATGATTAACAGTGCAGTAACTAACTAACTAATCATTGATTAACAGTAACACTAACTAACTCAACTAACTGACTCAATCCTCTTTGAACACCCAGCCAACTTAGCAGCCTTGTATCACTACCACACCCTCTGGTTCCCCTTAGAACATTTTGAATCAAGAAGCACGGACACAGATACGGATAGAGGTACAACACGGCAACAAAATAATTTTTGGAAAAAATATGACACGGGTACAATGGACATATCTATTAAATTACTATTATATATATATACACACACATATTTATTTATTATTAAGCATTTATTTTTCATATAATGTTAAATATATATCAAATTAAAAGCAGTAATAGATAATAAAGTAAATTTATGCCTATTAAAGAATATTATAAATTAGAATATAGATCAAGAATAAAGATATTTATTAATGGAAAATGCTAAAACCACAAACCATTTTACTAATTTTTTGATGTGGTTTTATTGGTAAGTAAAAAATCAATGTTGGTGGTAGGCACAAATGAGAACCAGTAAGAATTTACTACATCAACGATTTGTAAAAATGTTGTAAAATATTTTGTGATTATAGCATTACTCTTTATAAATTTTCAAATGCACTATTATTTTCCAAAGCATGATTTTTTTATTTTTTTTTTCCGTGAAAGAGTATTTGATCCCTCTTACACTTGTGCCCCAGCAATGTCATGCAATTTTTTTTTTTTTTTTTTTAAAGACACTGCTGGAACACGCATGTAGAACTGTCCCAGGTGTGTTAAGTATCCGACACAAATATAAGACCCCAAATAAAATGTCTGTGAGTCCTAGGTTTTGATAAATCAAGTTATGAAAATCCAGTCCTGGTTCTTAACGTCCATCTAGGCAGTCCAACAACTATTGCCGTTATTGCAAACCTCATGGCTACACTTTTGAGACTGATCACCTGTAGAAATGGCTCGAGTGCACTTATAACTATTGTTACCAACATAGAGAGTAATATGTTTCTAGCTCCTACCCCAATTGAGTCATCTAGAATTGTAGATCCACCGATGTACTCACCAAAGCTGAGTTAAAAAAAATATCTTCAATCGGGTTCTGATATGCTCTAACAGTGCATCATCTTCCTCTACTCACTGTATCTTACCTAGTACAGGGGTGGTTTGATGTAGTTGGGGGTCTAATGCGAAAACTGAATTAAGACCTTTTATATATTTAAATATGACTTTAAAAAAATTTTAAGTATTACTTAAACTCTATTATCTTGTTTTAGATGCAAAATTACTAATTAACATGAACTACATAGAATTTTTTTTTTTTTTTTAGAAAGTCTATAGATACAAATATTTGACAAAACTTTTCACACTTGTTGATTTGGCAGATTGATAGTGGTAAGTAAAAAAGTGATGGACCTAGATGAAAACTAATAAAAGTTTGCCAACTCAATCGTTGTGAAATTTTTTGTGAATTGCTTTTTTTTTTTTTTTTTTTTTTTTTTTTTTTTTTTTTTTTTTTAGTGCTACATTCACAACATTTTCATATCAAATCTTAGGTGTTAAGTTTTACTAGTTCTAATTTGAACTCACTGCTGAAATTACTTTTTGACCACCAATAATAGATAATAACAACTTATCACTTAGGATTTATTGTGAAAAATGTTGTGAACGTAATCTTTCTCCTTTTTTATATAAAAAAAAATTATTTTATTTATTAGCTAATATTTGGGCTTAATTAATACTATTATAATGAAAAAAAATAACCCTATTGATCAAAATTAGGGAGTCTTAAGTGACCACCTCATTTACTTATACCATAGAGTCGGCTTGGAGCTAATAAGTCTACCTCTTGACTTCTTGAATTTGCATGTGTCAACCATATGACACCTTCTTTTCCGCTAATTTCAATTATACACACCACCCATCTATTGTTCGCACATGCATATGGCTCCACCATGTTTGTCTTATCTATAGCTAGACACTATCACTATGTCAAAGCTTTCAGTTCCTTAGGTGCTTTATGTTCCTAAAATATCATATAATCTATGTGTTGTTTGACCGCCTCATTTACTTATACGGTAGAGTCGGCCCTAACCTAGTAAGTCTAGCCAAAATGGGGATATACCCCTTTCGCTAAAACTTTTCAGCAAAATACCTCCTAACTGAAACTATTTAGGGATATGCCCCTGTTTTAAACTCGATTTTCTAAAAATTGAGTTTCAATGAAAAACTTGATTTGGAGAAAATCGAATTATAGGCAATCAAACTTTAAAAAAAAAAAAAAAAAAAAAAAAAAAATTCCTGCATGGAACTCGAGTTCCATGCAGGATTTATTAGGCCAAGAGACATTTTACTAGAAAGTTTCGGCGAAATGGATATTTTGTCATTTTGGCCTAATAAGTCTACCTCTTTGACTTCTTAACTCCGTCTGTTGCAACCATATGACACTTTGTTTTTCTCTAGTTTCAATCATACAAAGCAACCATCTATTATTCGCACAACATACATATGGCTCCACTATGTTTGTCCGCTCTATATATCACTATCACTACGTCAAATCTTTCAGTTCCTAAGGTGTTTCATGTTCCTAAACTATTATATAATCTACGTTTTGTTGGCCAACTGTGTGAACTTGGTTACTCCATCTTATTCATTTCCTCTAGTCAGTGGTGGCTCTAGGAATGTTTCTCAGAGTGTTTCTTAAGAAATATAAATTACACAATCTAATAAAAAGGGAAATTCATATAAGTTCATTTGAAATATTAATAAAATTATTAATTATTTTTGTTTAGTTGTTTCATTAATTTGTTTGTCTTTTATAAACTATAATTTTTTATATTGTTGTTTCATTAATTATAAAATTATTAATTATTGTTTAGCCTAACATAATTTAATTTGTTTGTCTTTTATAATGTATTGGTTAATTAAATTATTAATTATTATTTATTAGTTGCTTCTCCCAATTAATTATTGGTTAATAAAATTATTGTTTATTAGTTGCACTAGCACACACCCCATGTGCATTTACTTCCCCCAATTCAAATATCCCACCCCAACCCCATGCCCCCATCCACCGCCCACTCAACAGACAAGCCCCATGGCCCCAATCACAATCGCCAATTAGATAAATTCAAAATCACAAATCACAATACACTAAAAGAAAATTAATTGTATCTCACCAACAGCAACGGATAAAGCCAATAATAGGGGCAAACAAATATTAATAAATTTATAAAGTAATGGTAAGCAAAAGCAATCAACCAATCACTGAATCACAGTTCAAAGAGAGAGGGATAAAGTCTTAAAGAGAGAGAGAGAGAGAGAGAGAGAGAGAGAGAGAGAGAGAGAGACTCATTTCATTTCACATTTCACTTTTGATGGTTTTTAGACCCCTTAAAACACAATTGGATTAACCTAGTTAATTAGCCAAGTTATTACTTAGTCCAAATTCCAAATCTAGGTTATCACAATCATATCATGCAAAGCAGCAGAAAGTTAAATAACACAATGATATGATCACCCAGGAAACCAAACCGGTAAAAGCCTGGGGAGGATTTAACCTAGCTATCCTCAAGGTAAACCTGAATCCACTATGAAAGAATCAAAGTTTTACAATAGGACTTAGACCGCTAACATCCTATTGCTACCCACCAGTAGAAACTTACTGACACGACCACGTGCAAGTTCCGAGACCACAGACTCCTTTCTTGGATTCTCCAGCAATTACAAGCACTCCTGCTTGTGTTTCTTTAAATTCTTATGGCAGCAACTGAATGATCATCAAGTTTTTGAACGAATCTCCCTCTTGATAATCCTAAGCTTGTGTACAGGAAAGCTCCTCACAGATCTCACAAGAGATTTACACAAACAGCAATATGAGCAACACTAAAACGTGGCTAGCGTTTGCCTTATATACCTAGAGCAAAAACACAAAACCCTAAACTTTTTAAATAGCCTAGGGCTGAGTTGGAATTCTGCAGAAAACGCATTCTGCCTAAACTTCGATTGATCGAGCCTAAGCTTCGATCGATCGAACTAGGCCAAATTGCTTTATTAAATCTGCATTAACTTAAATCCAACTTTACATAAATGACACAACTTTGAGCAAGTTTAAACACAACTAAACATCTTGTTTTGATCATGGTTTGCCAACAATACACATTAGAGTTCTAAATACATAAGATCCTAAGTCTTTAGAATCTAACAAACTCCCCCTTTGGCAATTCATGACAAAACACAACTAAAAGCTCAAAGTTTACAAAGAAAAGCCCTTTACAAAAAAAAATGCTCATAAAAACAAATCCAATCCTAACTATTATTCATCAGTTGCAAGTGTAGACAGCAGCTCAATTGAATCAACTTGTATATTTCCTGAAACACTAAACAAAATGCATAACCGCATGTGTGGAAAATACAAGTAAACAAAATAAATTCTTGATTTCAACCAACACACAATAAAGACATATATCAATGAATAACTCATAAATATAAATCAATAAGCAGTTGAAACAAGAAACATATAAAACAATAAATGTATCTCCCCCTAACATGAATAGCCCAAACAAAACAAAAACAAGCTAAAAAGGTAAATACAAAGTGAAGCACCTAGATACAATCTAATCTCCACAAGCTCCAACACAAAAAAGCTCTCCCCCCTGAAAACAAAAACTCTACAAGTGCTCAAATATGTACTCCCCCTTTTTGTGACAGAATGCCAAAGGACAATCAAAATCCATCATCGAAAGGAGGTGGCGGTGAGGATCGTCGAAACTGTGCCAACTCTGCGCACAAAGCACGGATCTCATCGAGCACGTCCACCAAAATCTATCCATGAGCCACCTGAATGGTCAAGACATGATCCAAGGTACATCGAATGTCTGAATCATCCGAAGTAGTTGGTGGAGGAACATCAGCATCAGTAGCAACACCACCAGACACCTCAGCTGTAACAGCACCTGTAGAAGAGGGAGGAGGGGGAACAACACCCGATGACGCACCTCTAAGACGTGTAGAACCAACTCTCAAGTGAGTAGCCCTCTGCCTAAGAAAGGTAGCAACTATGGGAGCTATGACATGAACGGGCTCACTGACAGGGAAATCAGCTAGACCAAGAAACAACAAAATCTTATGAATGAAAATAGGATGGATAAAAGCATGAGCAATGGCAAAACTCCTATGAACTTCATTCAAAGAACGAAGAAACAGATGAGGAAAGCTGATAGACACGCCGGAAACAAAAGCATACAAAAACACACATCGCTCAAGAGGGATGGTGTGGAGATGAGAAATAGGCCATAAAGAATGACACGTTATCCTAAAGAAAAGATATGCAGTCTCAGTAAGCTCAATAGACGTGATCCGAGAATCAGAACCCCACTGGATAGAAGACCCAGTGATGTATGACATAACGTCATCTAAGGGTGGAGACTCCTCATAAGGATAGATAGGCTCCCTAATGACCGGAACCCCAAGAGCATCAGCCATTATCCGAGGGGTAATGGTGAACTCAACACCTCGTATCCAACTCCTAACAAGGGTGTTGGAATCATAGACGTGGCAAGAGAGATTCGAGAAGAACTCTTTAATCAGGGTGGTCAGGGGTGGATGATCTACCTCATCTAACACAACAGAACGCTTAGCCCAAATCTTACGCTTACAGTTCAGTTTCTCATAGACCTCTCTGCTTTTGTCATTCTTGAATAACTCACTCCTAGAGGGAGACTCAGAGGGAGTGGAGGGGGTCCTATGGGCTCTAGTCTTCCTAGGTATGGTGCTAGGATAAGGACAAAGACACAAAGCAAAAAAAACAAAAACCAAGGGCAGACTGCAAGTTAGCACAAAAAAATATAGAACAAAAATCTATATGATGCATGAACAGTTTAAATGTCATGATGCATGCTCTAATGCAGTGCAATTAAGTTCAAATTAAATTCAAGTTCACAAAATTGGCTTGAGCATAGAGTTTCTAATAAAAAGCCCAAAAATTTGAAAAACCACTTGTTCAACTTGTAAAAAATTGACTAATTGATCATTACACAAGATAAATTACATAAAATAATAATCAATTACATCAATTCAACAAGCCAATTTCATCAATTGAAATCAATTTGAACAAACTCCCCAAATTCAGATAAATACAAGTCCTAGAATTTTCAATTTCTCACAAAACACGAAATTGATCAAATTAAGCATCATAGATCATGATTATATCATTATAGGAACAAAACACAATGATCAATTTCAACAAAAGTGGCTTGAATCAACAAAAATCCCAATTTGAAAAGTGCCGAAAATACCCAATGAAAAATGCATGAAAACATGAAATAAAATGCAAAAGGAAGGGCACAATAGACTTACCGGCTTATACAGAGGAAAACCTTGCAAAAAAATCCGGAGGTAAACGACAAAAAATTTGTGGTCTAGCCTTGTCCAATTCGGAGAGAGAGAAAAAGTTTGAAAACCCCTTTTGAAAAGTAAGTTTGAACAAGTCAAATCTGATTTTTAAAAAACCTGATTCATGAGTTTCGATTGATCGAAAATCAGTTTCGATTGATCGAAATAGACAGAGGCTTCTTTAAAAATTTTAAAACAATTTCAAAACAATTTCGATTGATCTAAAATCAGTTTGGATCAATCGAAGCAGACAGAGGCTTCCTTAAGCAATTTTAAAACAATTTCGATTGATCGAAAAACAGATTAGATCAATCGAAACAGACAAAGGCTCACAAAAATTTTGAGAAAAAACACAGTTTTGAAAATAACAAAGACACATTTTAGAAATACCCCAAAGCATTGAAATTGATGAACAAAATGCATGAGTATGTGATGAAATGTATTTCAAAAACAAAGTTTTAAACCCAATTTTCCCAAAATTAAGATCATCAAACATTCTCCATAAATTCTCAAGTATCAAATTTGTTTTGCATAAAAACTCAAAGTATTTGCAAACTTGATTGGTTATACCAAAGACACACACAATAACATGTACAATGTTTAGCAAAGAGTAACTTGTGTAGTGTGTGCAACTAGCAAAAGTTTGAGATACATGTGAGGTGATATGTGTATAGCAATTAAACACAAAGTCTACAAAATTCATCACATAGAATTTGAAAGAGACTATTATCAAAAGAGTTACATCATATAACTCCCACATCTCCTAGATCATAAGCTTGCAATCATGTAAGTTTCTTGATTTTGCCTTATATTGTACATACCAATTTTAAATTATTCAGAAACTTATTATAAAAGCCAGGATAATGTACACACTAATTTTAGCATTTAAACCGAGACTACACCTTATGATCTTTTTGTGCATGTGTTACACTTTTTTGACCACAAAATCTTACGATATGCACTAAGGTGTTCATGATTGGCTAGTGAATAGTGGTGAGATGGTTATTTATGCTTTTCTCTAAAGGTTCAAGTCTGACAGTCAAAGACATGTGACTTCAAGATCAAGACAAAGTAATCAAAACCATAAACATCTTTCCCACACAACATGCATTACAAAGCTTCAACTGGTAGAGTGCAAAAAGTAAGCTCATCAAAACTAAAAAAAGTACAAAAGACATGCTATGTGAAAATAAATTGACCAACCTTGTTTTCAAAAACCAAGAAAATAGTGCAAAACACAATTTGCTTCCTTTTTCTTCCTTTTTCCTTTTTTTTTTATTTAAAAAAAAAAAAAAAAACAAAAAAAAAAAACAAAAACAAAAAAAAAAAAAAAAAAAAAAAAAAAAAACAAAAAACAACTAGAATGAAATGCATAAATGTTATGCAATGCAAATCCTAGAAATAGAGAAAAAAAAAAAAAAAAAAAACAAACAAAAAAACAATGGTCACAAAGAATAGCAATGAAGAATAAGGGCCATGTCAGAAGGACTCAATTAGATTGAGCCTTTTGCATCCAAAACTTTTTAGATGCACTACGAGCATTGAAGTTCTTATTCACATGAGAATGATTTCCAACTCCAGGATTGGAATAAAGGTTTGGAGCCTTTACCAATTCACCAATGAATACCATAGGATCTTGTGCTTGAGGCACAGGTACTTTTAGTTTGTTTTTTCTCTTAGCAGCTTGCAGCTTGTAATAGTTTGAACGAATGTGTCCAGGCTTTCCACAAAAATGACAAACCCATGCAGGCTTATCATGTGACTTGTCCTTAGAAAGGGTAGGCTGCTTAGGTTTAGACTCTTTGAAATCAACCCTAATCTTCTTAAGAGGTGTAACTTCTAAGGGTTTGACAACCTCACTCATAACCTCACTCACAAGGGGTTCAGAAGAGGATGAAGGAACAAAGATAGTGGAATTGGGTGCAGAAACATTGATGCTTTCTACAAAACCTAACCTAGTTTTGTCAGAAGGAGACTTTTGAACACTAAGCATATAATCAAGTTTGGAACTAGCAAACCTATTAGATTGTTCTCTAACAACAGAAAGCTCATGTTCCAAATTCTTAACTTTATCAAGCAAAAGCATGTTCTCAGTCTTCACATTATTCAACAGTTTAGTAGCATTAAACAATTTAACAAGCAAATTTTTCTTATCAAGTTCAAGAAATGCAATTTTCTTCAAGCCTAATTCAACATTCATAGCATCCTTTGCAGCAACTTTGCAAAGTTTATTGTAGGCTTCTTAAAGATCTGCGTCCTCAGAGAGTTCCCCATCAGAAGGGTTCTCTTTAGCAAATACACTTTCATTTACTACAGCAGTAGCAGTGAAAGCAATGAAGTTTCCATCCTCGTCACAACTAGACTCATCATCAGAAACTTCACCACCACTAAGGGTTACAGCCATAGTCTTACCCTTAAACTTAAAGTAAGTAAAACATTCAGATTTCATGTGACCATACCCTTGACATCCAAAACACTGAGGACCCATAGAATTATTAGAAGATTGACCTACTTTTTCTCTAGGTTTATCAGTGTTGTTAACCTTAGTGGGATCATTTTTCCTAAAGTTTCTAGGTTCAACAGTGTTCTTTTCTCTTGCCCTTCTATTGTTGTTTCTAAGGAAATTCCTAAAGTTCTTAGCAAGGTAAGCAATCTCTGTAGTAGAGAGTTCATCATCAAATCCACCAACATCAACATTATCAACTGACTTAAGAGCCATTGATTTGGATTTGCTAGTCTTAGATAGGTCCAACTTATAGGATTGAAGAGATCCTACAAGTTCATCAACAAGGATGGAGTCCACATCCTTGCTCTCAGTGATGGCAGTCACCTTGGGTCTAAAATATTCAGTCAAAAATCTAAGAATCATCCTAACAATTTTAGGTTGATCATAGATTTCATCCAAGTTATAAGTAGAATTAACAATATCATTAAGTTTAGCATAGAATTCATCAAAAGATTCATCAGCAGACATCCTAATGCTTTCAAATTTAGAAGTTAACTGCTGCAATTTGTTGATTTTGACAACCTTTGTGCCTTTATGCACAGTCTGGAGGATATTCCAAGCAGAATGAGCAACCTCAACATTAGAGATTCTCTTAAATTCCTCCATAGAAACAGCATTAAAGATATCATTCATAGCTTTGCTATTGAACGCGGCTACTTCTTTTTGAGAAGTTTGCCACTCACTAACAGGAGTAGTGGGCTTCTCTTATCCGTATTCGACGGAGTTCCAGACTCTCTTATCAATTGATTTCAAGAATGCTTTTATCCTTACTTTCCAATAAGCATAGTTATTCCCATCAAAGTGAGGAGGAATAACAAGAGAATGTCTATGTTCCATGACAACAGGGGTCAAGGATCAGTTCAGTGATCAAAAGATCAACGACAAGAGAGCAACCTGCTCTGTTACCACTTGATGGTTTAGACCCCTTAAAACACAATTGGATTAACCTAGTTAATTAGTCAAGTTATTATTTAGTCCAAATTCCAAATCTAGGTTATTATAATCAAACAATCATATCATGCAAAGCAACGGAAAGATAAATAACACAATGATATGATCACCCAGAAAACCAAACCGGTAAAAACCTAGGAAGGATTTAACCTAGCTATCCTCAAGGTAAACCTGAATCAACTATGAAAGAATCGAAGTTTTATAATAGGACTTAGACTGCTAACATTCTATTGCTACCCACCAGTAGAAACTTACTGACACGACCACGTGCAAGCTCCGAAACCACGGACTCCTTCTTTCTTGGATTCTCCAGCAAGTACAAGCACACCCGCTTGTATTTCTTTAAGTTCTTATGGCAGCAACTGAATGATCATCAAGTTCTTGAATGAATCTCCTTCTTGATAATCCTAAGCTTGTGTACAGGAAAGCTCCTCACAGATCTCACAAGAGATTTACACAAACAGCAATATGAGCAACACTAAAAAGTGGCTAGGGTTTGCCTTATATACCTAGGGAAAAAACACAAAACCCTAAAGGTTTTAAATAAACTAGGGCTGAGTTGGAATTCTGCAGAAAACGCATTCTGCCTGAATTTCGATTGATCGAGCCTAAGCTTCGATCAATCGAACCAGGCCGAATTGCTTTATTAAATCTGCATTAACTTAAATCCAACTTTACATAAATAACACAACTTTGAGCAAGTTTAAACACGACTAAACATCTTGTTTTGATCATGGTTTGCCAACAATACAAATTAGAGTTCTAAATACATAAAATCCTTAGTCTTTAGAACCTAACAACTTTCATTCTTTAGATAAAGAGAGAGAGACCGAGACTGAGAGAAACCTATTAACCCAAATACCCAATAACCTGTATATATAAGAGAGAAAAAGAGAGAGAAGTTAAGTGTACCTTGAGGTTGAGGGAGCAGGGAGGCCTAAGGCTGAGGGGCGGTGCCGTCAGGCAGCATGTCGAGGCAAGGAAGACCGATCTCCGAATAGATGTGTTTTGGAGGCTGGGGCTTGAGTTTGAGGCCCGATGTGATGTGGCGATGTGCTCTGTTGGCTGTTGCTTGAGCCTCAAGGCGGAGGTGCCATTTATTGGCTTCTGATTTCAGTATATTGGTTTAGGTTTTTTTTCTTTAGGTTAGGTTTCTTTCTTTCTTTCAACATCTATTAGTGTTTGGTTGCGCCGTCCATTGGTTTTTTATTTCAGTATTTTGGGTTTTGGTTTTTTTTTTTTTTTTTTTTTTTTTTTTTTTTTTTTTTTGAGAATTGGGTGGGTTTGCTACTATTTGTTGGGCTTTGCTTTTTTTTTTTTTTTTTCTTTAGATTGGGTTTGCTTTACCATCTGTTGTTTAGGATTGATGTTGGGCTTTTTTTCCTGTGGGCTTGCTTCGTTACAATTTTTTTTTTTGCTTGAAAGTAGAACAAATAAAATATATATATATATTATTATATAAATATTTGAGGTGTTCCTATTTTTTTTTTAAAGGGTAAACAAATAAAAAAATTTAATTATTATATATAATTTTTTTTTTCAAGTCATGGTGTTCCTGGGAACACCCTGGAGTGAACGCGGCGCTGCCACTGCCTCTGGTTATGCTCTATAGGATTCACAGACGAGACAAACATGCACTTGCAACCGACCGTAGAGTTTGAGAATTGTTCAAAGTTTCTAGCCTTCATATTCCTGCTACTGGAATTTATGCTGCTACTTCTTCGATCCACCTTTTGCACCCACACTCTCAAATTAGACATCCACCTTCTTCCTGGGTAGAAAATTGCTAGCATCTGGTGGGTGTGGTATCAAAGGATACTTTTGATTATGTTTCTTGTAAATTGCGTAAACAACTAGCATTGTCATTTAACTATAATGTGTCAATGTCCACTGCTACTTTTGATGTTTTGGGAACTCTACATATTCCTGGTCTGAGTGGCTCTCACTATTTTATCCTTTTCTTTGATTATTAATCTCGTTACATGCGGTTAGATGTTCAAAATGAAATCTCACTTAGAATTATTAATACATATTATATTTTTGTAAAAATATTTGAAATTTGAAACTCAATTTTCTATTATGTTTACTAAAATTTAATTTTTTAAATTATTTTTTGTCATCGGAGATTAATGATATTAAAAAAAAAAAAAAAAATCTTCCACAAGTTTTCTAATTACAAGTTACAACATTTGTATTGTTGAATCTTCCAATTTTAACCTGCACACATAACGCTAGGGCTACATCGATAGGATTGTTGCATTTTTATTATGATGGCTATAACAGGAGTTGCATGGATTATTAATGTATATACACCCCCAATTACTTGGTCTACATATGCGAGAAATCCATATATTATATATTGAAAGCTCGGATTTGTAGTAAAACCCACGAGCTTGTTCAAACCCCCAATTAAAAATTACAACTTGATTGCTTTTACTCTAATTTAGACTAAGTGCAGAACAAGAGTAAATAGGCGCAATGAACCGATAAAGCTACCCTAAGCCATATTCATCCATCATCAACAATAAAATGGAAGCTTAAAGAGTAGGGAAGAGAGATTCAAACACAAGATAATACCGAGACGTGTTATCAAAGAGGAAATCGAAAAACTTGGCGAAAACCTCTCCACGACCTTCCAAGTCGAAATCGATCCACTAGAGAATAAAGTTGGAGTACACGAATAACAAAAGACCATCTAAGCCTAGTCTACCTCCATGTACTTTGGCCCTCCAAGCTCTTACTACCAATTGACTTCTCGGAGTCTTGTCTTCTCTAACTTTCTAGATCTTACAATTCAGCCTGATTGCATCCACCAATGAATGGCTCCTTCCAATGCTTCCCAACAGTACCAAAATCTCACTTTACACTTAGAATGGATGTGGTAAGTGTTTGGGCTAGCAACATCTCAAAGATCTAGAGATGGAAAGGTAAGAGTTGAGGAAAACCACAAGTAAATGTGTAAATGATTGTGGGTATAATAATCTCTAACTCTCAATTATATTTTTTAGGGTTTTCTCTCTGAAAAGCACTCCTTACAATTCGTGGGTAATAAGGATATATATACTATGGGTAAAAAAAAGGTAAAGCAAAACACAACATTTTGCCAAACAGAAACTTTCAGGGGTTCTTCGAGGGTTGGCCCTTCTCACGAGATAGTCATGAAAATGACAGTCTAGCACAACTCTTCATCTTCAAGTCATGTGCACACATGGCGTTTTCGCAGATTGCTACTCGCGAGCTACTCGCAAGCCAGTCGCGAAATCCACTGATTCAACTTTTGAAGCTCAATTCTTCACCGATCTCTCACACTCATCCCTTACGGATAAACCCACATACATATAGGGAAAAATGATTGAACAAATTACAATCAAATTTGGCATGGAATTAAAGCCAACACAATATAGTTGAAAATCACAACTTTACATATATTAATAGGCAAAGCTGAGAGAAAATTCAATTAGATTTCAAATTGGAATTTAATTAGAGTCAAATTTTGCACCACGTGTCTCATCTAATATAAATTTTTAAATATTTATGCCAAGTGAGTTAATTCAGCATAAAAATTGGATTTCAATTAGAATTTAATTTTGTGTCACGTGTCCTATCTAATCTAAGTTTTTAAATTTTTGTGCCAAATGAGTTAATTTAGAACAGAAAATGAGGAGTCCAATACCAAAAAAAAAAATCATAAAAAACATAATCATATATCTAACTCGATATATAAAATTAGAGGAATAGAGAATCTGAATGATTTTACATTTATGTGCCTTTTCTTTTTTGTATAACTAAAAGCAATTCAAATTTATAATTCATTTATGTAATATACCATGACTATATACAGTCCATTATTAACTAGGTGTGTGTGTGTGTATTAAAAAAAAAAAAAATTAACCAAAGTTTAGAGAAAATGCATTTAGAATCAAAATTAGATTTTGCTTTTGTGACTTTCCATACAAATTAAATTCTTTAGATTTTTGCTATTATTTTTTTCTGAACTAATGAACATATTTTTTATACTGTTTCTATCCAAATATTTTGTATGCGAAGATATTGAACGTAACAAACTATAATTGAGCTGAACGATCCTATGCACATATCTCCATTCAATTTATGAGATATTATTTGACCAATTTATTATTTTATTTTATGTTATATTTACTAGAATTTCACAGAAAATAATTGTGAATTGATATTGTATATGTAGTATCTAATAGTAATGTAGGGCCACAATTTAGAGCTCAGGCCTAACAGGTATGGGGTTCTGGTCCAAAAAGCCCCGAGACAATGAGTTTATAGAGAGTAGGCTATAGAACTAGGCCTAAACGAAGTGTATTCTAGCTAAAGTTGGGCCATAAAATGATTGAAAGTAAGAAAATCCCCCTCACGTCCATAGATTCTTAGTCCGAGGAGACGCGTGGAATGAACACGGGTCCTTGTTCAAAGACTATGGTTCTTGCACTGTTCTTCTATTCTAGTTTCATTTTTTCTCCGTCCCCTTCTTCATGGGGACTTCCCTTTCTTATATAGTCTTCTTGAAGTCATCAAGGCCTTACACTTGTTGATCATCTGGACCCTCACTTGAGTGTCTGTCCTATCAGACATCCCCCTCATCTTTCTATGAGTTGTGGTAGCCAAGGCAGCACTGTTCACAGGTCATCTCCACATTAATGCGGCCAGAAAAGTAGCTACAATGCATTTAATGTGGCAGCTGCAGCCTTTCCTTGGACACCCTATGCTTCCTTCCTTCCTACAGGCCTGTGGGACTCATCCTTGTTACTAATGCCCGTTAGGATGGGTCCTTCTAGTAAGCAAAGTGCATGTTTGAGACATATTTGTTACGTCCAAGGAGACATTTCTCCTCGGACCGCCTTCTAGACATCTTCAAGCCCACAAGAGCTAGACCGGGAGCCCTTTTTGGCACCCACGTCTTCTCCTTGGACGCGGTCAACCTTCTCATACGGGGCCCAAGGCCCATTGTGTGATCTTGGGCCTTTGCCCCTATAATAGCCCCTCAAAATTTTGGTTTTTCCCTCTTATCCGAGGAGAAAAGGTGGGATTTTGATACTTATGGGATAGCTTATTATAATTCCTTGACCCACGCGTGTGGGAGTACAGCCTCACGTGCCTCATTATTGCCACTGGCGTTTCGTAGCCCACGAGGCGCAATTAATTGCGCCAGGCAGCTTTACGTCTTCCGTATCCAACGGTGGGGCACTTGATCAACGGTAGATATTTCCCCAATTCTTTGGGCGGGAGTAACCCTGTTCAGTTTCTCCTTGCTATATAAGGTTTTTAAGGGGCATTACTTCCTCTTTTTAGAAAAGGTACTCAAACATTCCAGAGCACTTTAGCATTTCCTCTCGCAAAACACTCAAAAGTCCATAGCCACTTTCGTAAGGATTTTCGGCGGGTTCTTGGAAAGCTTGGAAGGTTTAGAATCTGTGCTCCCGTAAGTTTTCATTTCCCCGTATTCCTTAACTTTTCTTCTCTGTTGTTCTTCTCAGCTTCCTTCCCTTAGCAAACCTTCTTCGTACCACTTAGGGTTAGTAGGATGGGTAAGTTCCAGAAACTGGTAGATTCTCCGGCCGGTATGGAAGGTTTCAGGGCCAAATACCATATCTCGCCGAGATTAGGTCTAGAATACTGCTCCTCGGACCAGATCTTAACCAAGAGAAAAACGGGACAGGTCGCCATTCCTATGATCGCTTTCATAGAAGGAGGAATGACGATCCCCATAAGGAGGATAACTAGGGATTATTTGCGCGGTCATAGGCTGGCCCCCCACCAGTGTGTCGCTAACATGTTCTAGATCCTAGGGTGCGTAGACACTCTAAATGAACAAATGAACCTCAGCCTCTCATGGCATGATGTAGTTCACTTGTACGAGTGTCATTGCCTCAATGAGTCGTATTACCTGAAATCTAGGTCCGACGAGGTGAGGCTGATATCCTGCCTTCCCAAGTCCAACAAAGGCTTGAAGGACGACCATTTGATTGTCTCCGGAGCATGGCACGACGGTCTTCACTGCCCAGTTAGGGCGGGAACACCAGGTGGGGCACTATAGGGTCAGATCCCTTGGTTGGGATCTTAGTTTTGAGCTTTCCTTTCACTTATTTCGGTTTTGGTTTTGATTATTTGCCTTATCGGACTGACATAACCCTCCCTTTGGGTATTTTGCAGACAAGGGACAAACAACTCCAAGGACAAGTTTGGTCAAGCCCTCAACTACCTTCTAAGGTCTGAGATCTTTGTGAGTAAGGACGGGTAACTACGTGCCGCTCCCCTTATCTTGGACTACGAGCTCCTTTCTTGCGCTTTTGTGGACGTGGGTCAAGCAATAAGGGCTGAAAGTCCCCAATTAGCCCGTATTGACGTCTCTAAACCAGGGTTCCTTACTCGGAGAGACCTACCACCAGTCCAACTACCTGTTCAGCGTGTTCTCCAAGAGGTAGCCGCCCCAGGAGAAGGAGTTGACTCCTCGCATTCATCTCTCGAGGCTGAAATCGACCACTTCTGCTTCACCGAGGAGGGCGAGGTGCCAACAAGGCCCGTAGAGCTCATAGATTCTGGCTCGGATCTTGATCGTTTCTTGGCGGCTCACTTTCCTGGCCTGGTAATTGCTCAGATTGACACGAGCCAAGAAGTCGAAGAGGAGGATATGGACTTGAAGTCGAGGTCCGGTCAGAGGGGTCTCTTATCTAATAGGAACAAGGGGCAGTCCTCCAAGGATGCCCCCAAGGAGCAGGTTCCAGCTAAACTTCCTCCTCCTCTTCCTCCTTCCACTGACCTTGCGCTACAACCCCTTCCCAATTTGAGGCGAAAGAGGCTAATGGAAGAGTTGGAGGAAGGTGAGGTTGGCCCTCAAAAGGCCAAACAATAGAAAAAGGGCAAAGAGCCCAAAGCCAAGAGGACAAAGTCCATCGATAGTCGAGAGAAGGCAGCTATTAGGAGGGAGCAACGCACCTGGTCCCCTCATTTTGAGCTGCACGGTGCCCCTATCTTGTGGGATGCAACCCTTAGGGAGTCCCAGCGGAGGAAAGTGTCTTACCTTGCCGAGGCCATGCAGCAGCCCCTCCTTTTGCCTCGTGACATGGAAGGGCTCCGAGCCACTCGGCAACCGGACCTCTTCATGTCATTGAAGAAAGATCTGGCCATGGTAAAACGAAGACTCTTCCTTGTTCAGGTTCTTTATTCCATACTCGTCTATCCGTCATTTTTCATTTTGATGATTCTTCCATTACTCTTGTGCAAGTCACCCAACAAATCTTTGTGGTTGAGGAGTGGGCGAAGAACTCTCGGGAAGAGCTGAACACTGAGGTTCAGCCCCGCCTTGCCGCAGAGAAGGCTGCGGGTGCTCTTAGGCTAGAAAAAGAGTGCTTGGGTAAGGAGATTAAAGAGGCATTCAAGGCTCGGGATAGTGTCGAGGCAGGCCTCAAGACTATAACGAAGTAGGCCAAGGACATGCGCCAGCAGCTTCATCTATCAGAAATAAACCTTGTGACCGAAAAGCAAATGGTCTCGGACCTCAAGGCACAGCTGCTACAGGAAAAAGAGGCGGCTCGTTTGGCCAGGGAGGCGGTTGAGGCTGCGGTGGCAGCCTCCTATGAGCGCGGGGTGGCGAATAATAAAGCTAGGCTGACCGAAGAGGTGGCTGCGGTCTGTAGAGACTACATCACCGTGTCCTGGGAGGTAGCCTTGGACCGGGCGGCAGTTCCTGCGGACTCCGACCTTAGGAAGATCGTGAATATCTTCTTCCCTGAAGATATTCGCGAGATTCCGGGTTCGGTTCCTCTTGAGGAGCCTCCTTCCACCCCGACCACTGCTCCCGATTCCATCATTGCTGAAGGAAAAGAGGGGAACAAGGAGGTACAGCCACCAGCTAAGGACAAATCGCCTGAGGACGCCCTCACTATAAGGGATGTTGTCGCGCAAGCCAAGGAGGTCGGACCCAAGCCCACAGCAGGAGATGATCACCCCGAGGCAGAGGTCCCTGCGAAGAGCTCAGCCCAAGATAAAGCTTAGGACATTAGTGTAGGACTTTTCTTGTAGTTGTTTTGTTTTGTCTTTCATTTTCTTAACTTTTGTCAATGTTTGTAAGAAGATACATCTCGGAGCTTAATGAATGATATAATTTCTTCTTTGAATCTTGTTTTACTGCTTCCATTTTTGCCTTCATTATGAATGAATTTCGACTATGCTACTAGATTTTCGAGGATAAACCATTACTCGTAGTTTAAGTAATTCGACTAAGTATGAATGAAAGAATGGTGATTAATTTCCCCTAAACCTGTGGTCGGAGGAGCCACGTAGGACTTGGGTTTTGTTTAACACTTAGATAAGAACTGCGTAGTGGTTAATTTCCCCCTAGCCTGTGGTCCGAGGAGCCACGCGAGACTTGGGTTCTGTTTAACACTTAGATAAAAACTGCGTAGTGGTTAATTTCCCTCTAGCCTGTGGTCCGAGGAGCCACGCGAGACTTGGGTTCTGTTTAACACTTAGATAAAAACTGCGTAGTGGTTAATTTCCCCCTAGCCTGTGGTCCGAGGAGCCACGTGGGACTTGGGTTCTGTTTAACACTTAGATAAAAACTACGTAGTAGTTAATTTCCCCCTAGCCTGTGGTCCGAGGAGCCACGCGGGACTTGGGTTCTGTTTAATACTTAGATAAAAATGCACAGTGGTTAATTTCCCCCTAGCTTGTGGTCCGAAAAGCCACGCGGGACTTGAGTTCTGTTTAACACTTAGATAAAAATGCACAGTGGGTAGTACCAAGAATACGAGCTTTCATTAATAATAGTACCTCTTCAGGTTATTTACATTCCAAGGACGTGGCACTACATGTTCATCCAAATCTTCTAAAAAGTAGGCCCCTATGCCGGCCACCGAGGTGATACGATATAGCCCTTCCCAATTTGGTCCGAGCTTTCCCCACGCAGGATTTTTTGCAGTGCCCAGAACTTTTCTTAATACCAGATCCCCAGGTGCTAGTGGCCTTAGTTTTACCTTGGCATCATAACCTTACTTAAGTTTGTGTTGGTAGTAGGCGAGTTGGACCATTGCTCTTTCCCTTCTTTCCTCGATGAGGTCTAAGCTTTTTTCCAGCAGCCCATTGTTAGCATTAGGACAGAATGTGCTGGTCTTCAGCGTTGGGAAGTTTGTTTCTAGAGGAATGACAGCCTCAACTCCATTGGTCATTGAAAAGGGGGTCTCCCATGCGGATTTGCGCGGTGTGGTGCGGTACGTCCACAAGACATGGGGCAATTCTTCTACCCATCTTCCTTTCATGTCATCTAACCTCTTCTTCAGCCCATTTACTATGACTTTATTAACGGCTTCGGCCTGTCCATTCCCCTAGGGGTAAGCCGGAGTGGAGTATCTATTCGCAATTCCCAACTCGTTGCAATACCTTTTGAAAGCTTTACTATCGAACTGGAGACTGTTGTCTGAGATTAGGGTGTGAGGGACTCCGAACCTGGTGACGATGTTCTTCCAAATAAATTTCTTGGCATTTACGTCTCTAATGTTTGCCAGTGGCTCAGCTTAGACCCATTTTGTGAAATAATCAGTGCCGACGAGGAGGGACCTTTTGTTCCCCACTACTTTAGGAAATGGTCCTAGGATATCCAAGCCCCACTGCATGAATGGCCACGGGCTGGATAGCCGATTAAAGGTCCCGCCCGGCTGATGTATGTTTGGGGCGAACCTCTGGCATTGGTCGCACTTCTTCACGTATTCGTGTGCTTCTTTCTGCATGCTCGACCACCAGTAACCTTGGGTTATGGCCCTATGGGACAAGGATCTACCCCTTGTATGGCTCCCACAAATTCCTTCGTGCAATTCCTCTAAGATAAGTTTCGTGGCATCTGGGTGTACGCATAGCAAGTATGGTCCTGAAAATAAGCGCTTATATAGTTTCAGTCCTCAGACAGCCAAAATCGAGAAGCTTTTCTTCTAATCTTGTTGGCCTCGATCCTCTCTTCAGGTAAGACGTCCTCCTTTAAAAACAGTATTAAAGGATCCATCCAGCTAGGCCCTGCCCTGACACTATGAACATGCATCAACTTGGCCTTCACCACCAAGGGCCTGTGTAGATCTTCCACGAGTATAACTCGAGGTAGGCATTGCACTGAGGAGGTGGCTAGCATGGCCAGAGAATCAGCATGGGTGTTTCCGCTCCTAGACACATGCTTTAGGCTAAAAGGGTTAAAACGCGTCCGCAAGCACTTAGCTTGAACCAAATACTCTTGCATTCTTTCATCCCTCCCCTCCAATTCCCCATTTACTTGTCCTACAACAAGCCTTGAGTCCGAGAACATGTTTATGGATTTCCCGCCTAGTTTCTCGACCATAGACATTCCTTCCAACAGGGCTTCATATTCTGCCTCGTTATCCATGGCTGAAAAACCCAGCCTTAGCGATTTCTCGATGGTATTCCCCTCGGGGGAAATCAGGACGAGCGCCACCCCAGAGCCCCTTTGATTTGCCGCGCTGTCAACGTATGCTTTCCAACAAGTGGGCCCTTGCTGAGAGACTGTACCGACTAGTTTTTCATCTATGCTTGGTACCTCTCCCCCTTCTTCTAGTGAGGGTTCAGCAAACTCAGCTACCAAATCTGCGAGGACTTGGCCCTTCACAGCGGTGCGAGGCATGTACCTAATGTCAAAGGCGCCAAGAATGGTCCCCCACTTAGCTATTCTCCCTGTGTAATCGGCACTTCGGAGTATTGACCTGAGCGGGAGTTAGGTTAATACAACAACGGTGTGCGCCTGGAAATAGTGGGGGAGCTTTTGCATGGCTTGTACGATTGCCAGGATGGCCTTTTCCAGGGGGAGGTAACGGATCTCTGCCTCATGCAACGGCTTGCTCATATAGTAGACAGGCCGTTGTATGCCATTGTCCACCCGAATCAGCAAGAGGCTCACAGCGTGAGGGCCACAGCAATGTAGGCGAATAAAACCTTGTCAGCCTCAAGACTGGACATGATTGGCGGCCAAGCCAGATACTCTTTGAGCTATTGGAAGGCTAAGACGCATTCTTCAGTCCACTCGAACCCTTTCCACTTGTTTAATAAGAGAAAGAAAGGCTTACACCTATCCGCCAAATGAGAGATATAACGGTTCAAGGCGGTAATCATGCCAGTGAGCTTTTGGACCTCCTTGGGGTTCCGAGGAGGCTGCATGCTGTGGATAGCTCTAATCTGGTCAGGGCTGACTTTAATACCTCTATAGGTCACCATATAGCCTAAGAATTTCCCTGATCCAACTCCGAACGAACACTTGGAAGGGTTCAGGTGTAGTCTGTACTTTCTCAGGATTTCAAAGATATCGCCGAGGTCCCTCAAGTGATCGGACACCAACTTACTTTTCACCACCATGTCGTCTATATAGACTTCGATGCTCTTACCCATCTGTCGTTCAAACATCCTGGTCATCATCCTCTAGTAGGTGGACCCGGCGTTCTTCAAGCCAAATGGCATCACCTTATAGTGGTAGTTTCCAATGGGGGTGACAAAAGCCATCTTTTCTTGGTCGTCAGCGGCCAGGGGTATTTGATGGTATCCTTGAAAGACATCTAAAAAGCTCATTCGAGGGTGTCCAACGGTTGAATCCACCAATCGATCTATCCGAGGCATAGGAAAAGGATCCTTCGGGTAGGCCTTATTCAGGTTCGTGAAGTCCACGCTAACTCGCCATTTCCCATTCTTCTTCTTCACAACAACTGTATTGGCCAACCACTCGGGGTAGAAAACTTCTTTGATAGCCCCTGCTTTCTTTAATTTCATCACCTCCTCTCTTACCGCATCTGCATGCTCTTTCGACGGTCGCCGAGGAGGTTGTTTCTTAGGCGTAACGGCCAGACTAACATTAAGATGATGGCAAATGAAATTTGGATCGACCCCCGGAGCCATGTAGGCGTCCCATGCAAACACGTCCACATTCTCTCTGAGAAAATCAATAAACTTTTCCTTCTCTTGGGGCGGCAGTTTCAAGCTAACCTGAAAAAATATTTCCAGATCGGAGCCCACAAGAATTTTTTCCAAATCCTCACAACTCGCCTCCTCGGTAGATCCCCCACCACCCGGGGCCGAGGTTGTTAATTGCTATAAGCCATTCTCGGCAAAAGTAGAAGGCTCGGTACTCGGTCGTCGCAAGATAGCGAACACCATGCATTGCCGGGCCATGGCTTGGTCCCCTATCACTTCTTTGACCTGACCCTCCGACGGGTACTTCACCTTTTAGTGTAAGGTTAAGGATGCAGCTCCTAGGGCATGAAGCCACAGTCTGGCTACTATGGCGGTGTAGGGCGAATATACGACCACCACTATGAAGTCAACTTCCATTATGTCTGAGCCTGTTTGTATAGGCAGCCTAATCTGGCCTTTTGGAGTAACAATTTTCCCTTCGAAACTTATCAAAGGGGAGTCATATGCTGTCAGGTCTTCTGGTCTCAGCTTCAGCCCCTTGTATAAGTTGGGGTACATTACCTCCACGACACTGCCCTGATCAACTAGCACCCTCTTCACGTCATATCCCCCAATCCTGAGTGTGACGACTGGAGCATTGTCGTGGGGCTGGATGGTTCCAACTTTATCCTCATCTGAGAATCTGAGTATGGGCAAGGCCATCCTTTTAGCCCTCTTAGACTCACGGTCGTCAGCTTCAACGGGGAGTCGGGCCACCGACATCACTCTGAAAGGATGGGAGCCGGTTCTTCCTAGAGCAGCAAAAATGACATTTATTGTGCCAATAGGTGGTCTCAAGGTGCTTTGCCTTGCCTCGACGCCCGTCTGCTCTTGTCGTCCAACGGGATGATGCAAGAGATGTCTCAGCTTTCCCTCTCGGACCAGCCGGTCCAAGTGGTTTTTCAGGTTTCTGCAGTCATCAGTGGTGTGCCCCAGTTCCTGGTGGTATTCGCAATATAGGCTCTAGTTACGTTTCGCGGGGTCGCCTGCCATCCTACTTGGCCATTGAAAGAACGATTCGTTCTTGACTTTTTCTAAGATCTTATGTAATGGTTCTCAGAATACAGCGTGGACTGCCTGTGCCCCGATGGATCCAGACTGCTTCGAGTAATCCCTTCTCGGCCCGTTATTGTTGCCAAATCGGTCCGACCTGAAGTCCCTCCTCTCCTGAAGGACAACTTTCGCTTTGCCCTTTCCCGTCTGTTGGACCTCCTTGACCCTCTTGTACTTGTTAATTCGATCCATGAGCTGGCGCACGCTGGTGACCGGTTTCCCAGTCAAGGACTTCCTTAAACCGTGCTCTGTCGGCAAGCCTCTCTTGAAGGTGCTAATGGTGACGTCATCGTAATTTCCCTCTATCTCACTATACATCTCCCAATACCTATCCGAGTAGGCCTTCAGGGTCTCTCCTTCTCGCATGGACAAGGACATGAGGGAATCTAAGGGCCGAGGAATCCTGCTACTCGTTATGAAGCGAGAACCGAAAGCTTGGGTTAGTTGCTTAAAAGAATTTATGGAGTTTGGCTTGAGGCTGTCAAACCATCTCATCGCCATGGGTCCCAAACTAGACGGGAACACCTTGCACATCAACGCCTCGTCTTTGGAATGGAAGGCCATCCTCTGGTTAAATTGGTTCACGTGCTCTATGGGGTCTGTCCGACCGTTATATATAGCGAAAGTGGGTTGGTGGAACCGCCGAGGAAGTTCGGCCCCCTCTATCCTGCACGTGAAGGGTGACTGAGAGATACAGTCCAGGGCCTTACTCATGGCGTCGTTTGCTAGGCCCTTGTAAGACGGACTTTTGTGGCCGCGTTTATGAGGTTGCTCTTCCTCATAAGAGAAGGTTTCACTTGGTGGGGTTCTCAACCTTCGCCTGTACTCATTGTCTTCTTCATCGCTGGTGTCTAGACTGGGGGAAGGACGCCTTCGTTGCGCTCGACGCAACTTCCTCTTCAGGTCGTCGATTTCTTGCTGTAGAGCCCTAGTATCGTTCCGCTTTTGGGATGCATGACCTTTCCCTTTCGAGCGACTTCTACTCGTGTGGGAGGTATTCACGCTACCCTCTCGTCGCTTATTTTGATCTCTTTCCCATTCAAGGTTCAGAAAGTTGTCCTGCCGTTGGGAGTCTGTGGGTCCCGTTTGGCACAGACTTGATCCTTCCATTTCTAACGGTCTCACTTGCTGAGGCTCAAGTTCTTCCCACAGACGGCGCCAATTGTAGGGCCACAATTTAGAGCCCAGGCCCAACAGGTATGGGGTTCTGGTCCAAAGAGCCCCGAGACAATGAATTTATAGAGAGTGGGCTATAGAACTAGGCTTAAACGAAGTGTATTCTAGCTAAAGTTGGGCCATAAAACGATTGAAAGTAAGAAAATCCCCCTCACGTCCATAGATTCTTAGTCCGAGGAGACGCGTGGAATGAACACGGGTCCTTGTTCAAAGACTATGGTTCTTGCACTGTTCTTCTGTTTTAGTTTCCTTTTTTCTCCGTCCCCTTCTTCATGGGGACTTCCCTTTCTTATATAGTCTTCTCGAAGTCATTAGGGCCTTACACTTATTGATCATCTGGACCCTCACTTGAGTGCCTGTCCCATCGAACATCCCTCCCATATTTCCGTGAGTTGTGGTAGCTAAGATAGCACTGTTCATAGGTCCTCTCCACATTAATGCGGCCAAAAAAGTAGCTGCAATGCATTTAATGTGGCAGTTGCAGCCTCTCCTTGGACACCCTACGCCTCCTTCCTTCATACGGGCCTGTGGGACTCATCCTTGTTACTAATGCCCGTTAGGATGGGTCCTTCTAGCAGGTAGAGTGCATGTCTGAGACATATTTGTTATGTCCAAGGAGACATTTCTCCTCGGACCGCCTTCTAGACATCTTCAGGCTCACAAGAGCTGGGCCGGGAGCCCTTTTTGGCACCCACGTCTTCTCCTCGGACGTGGTCAATCTTCTCATATGGGGCCCAAGGCCCATTGTGTGATCTTGAGCCTTTGCCCCTACAAGTAATTTTCAAAATTATATACGTAATAACAATGTAATGAGAAATTTGACGTAACTAATATTATGAAAATTGTAAGGAAAAACTATTCTAGTACCTTCAAATGTCCTGGTAAAATTATGTCTTATATGTTTAATAATTTAAACTAACATTAATAGCACCACTACAATTCATCTTTCCTGTGTGTAAGCATGAATTATAAGAAAAGCACAAGACATCTAAAGTGTATTCAAATAGTGAAAATACTCCTAAAATATGTTCGAGCATCAATTTTGTTTGATGCATAACCTTACATGGATTTGGAGACACAACCTTATAACATGGGCCCTAATAAGATTTTCAAGAATTTATGTGTGGCATTAAATTAGTTGAGTGTGTATTTTGTGGGTCTCTATTGAGTCTTACATTACACATATACTGGGTTGATATGAGTTTTATAACAATTACAAGAAATCTCAATTGTGAATAGATTAATTGTTTTAGGATATAGTGTAGATGTGACTATCCATTTTCCTTAAGGATCACGGAACCTTTGTACCCACAAGTGCTCATTATTCATTGGTTCTAAAATATATATACGGGTGGAACATATTTCATTTTGACTATATTATTCACAACTCTCTAGAAGTGAATTTAGGAAATAAATTTAAAATAATAGTTTTTCCTCGTGATACACTCGATCAAAAGTTAGGTTCATGTACTTACTCAAAATCGGCTAATACAAAATTGCCACATTAAGAACTTGTTAGCAACACATATCAACATATTCAATCGTGGAGAGACAATATTTTATGGTAATTTTGGAGATAGCTGATCAATTGTGATAACATGATGTGGTTCATTGACACCACAACAAGGCGGGATTGTTTCATGGTCAAGTAATTTTGGCTTCTCTTCTTCCACCATAGGCTCAACTCTTTGAAAGTGTGCAAGAGAGGCGAGCTCATTAATGGACTCTGCAATTTTCTCTGTGCAAGAAACAACATCAACTAGCAGCGATGCCACGGTTACAGCTGGTATTACCTCTAGGAGGTCAATCTCTTTACAAAAGCCTGATCGGAGCAAGGATTTCAGATTCTTAGCAGCATCTTTTGATTTTATAATGTGGGGAGTGACTGAGGATGGCGGTGTCATTGCTTTAATTGCCGATGCTAATTCCTTCAAAGCTTTGCCTGATTCCAAGCTCATATTCGTGCATGCCTCTTGAATTTTGCTTCGAAATTCTGCTGGTATCTGTAAGCAATTTATTCCACTATGCATGTTAACCCTTTTTTATCTTCTTTTAATTTAAACTTGATTGATTCCTTCGTGTGTATGCATTACATTATTGAATTTCAGTAATACGTATTTTCATACAGTGATTATTAATGAATTGCTTTACAATGAATTAAATATAAAGAAGGGTAATTATAGGTTTTCATTATACTATCAATATAAATCTTACATTGTACACATTTATTTAGTTTACAATGTAAATTTTACATTGCTGATACAATGTAAACTAAGAATTTTCCTATAAAGAATTGACTAATAATTAATTTGGTATCTTACCTGGATCTCAGAGTTGATGTAACCATTAAGAGACTCAATACGATACGCACATTGACGTGTTAGGCTTCCAATCTTCAGGTATTGTTTCCAAAGGTGACGGAACCTAAATTGACCATGACAAGGTTCCCATCTAGCAAAATTAGCCTGCAATCATACAATTAATAATGATATAAATGTTGTTCTAATTGTACTTTTGTTTTTTGGATTTGGAAAGATAAGAGTGAGAGAGAGTTACTTATTTCTGCTTACTTACCAAGCATTCTTCGCTTTGTTTTGAGTTGAGGACACTCTTATAGTCATCCATAAATGTAGTGCTAGACTCTTTACTATCCCCTGGTATTTTGAAGTATTCAACACCAAAACCTGTAATTTGAGTTTTACTAATTAAAACAAGTAAATTTACCAGTCACCACAAGGCAAAAAATGTATTATGACGAATGTTAACGTGCATAATTTTCCATTTAACGCACCAGTTTACTATTAATATACCTTCTAAGAAGCTCCCAAGTTTTTCAAGGTTTGAAGCAACCAGATTGTGAAGATCATCACCAGCCCATACAGGGAAAACGAAAAGGCAAATAAATACAGATGTAGAGCTACAATGAGGATTGTGGACACTCTCTGATGTGCCATTTCTAGTATCTCATCTTCCCGGTAACCAGATATAGATACCAAACAAAATGTCAGCATAAATATGAGGAGACCATAATCGTATCTCGCTTTCAATTGAGGAAAGAACCGCACAAATGTCACTAAAGCAGCTGCATCATACCCATTTACGTCAAATTCACTATTTGTGACAAAAAAAATAAAATAGAAAAAAGAAATAATTGTATTATTATTTAGGCCCTAACAATATATTTTGTCGTAATTGTATTATTATTATCATTTTCTTGGCACGAATGAGTTTCTTACCAAGTAAAAAAACAGAGAGCCCAAGGAGTATGGGCTCACCTCTCTCTCCAGCAAGACTTGCTAGGTAATGAGCACCAAATCCTAGAGCCCCAGCCACCAATGTAGCCAATCCTCTATTTAAACCTCTTCCGAGCGTTGCTCCTGTATTATAGAAAATCGAAACATTAGTATCCACCAGACTTTTCCCATAATTGACAAGGAAAACAATAAAAAGTGACTCTTATGTCATAATCTTGCTTCCTTTAACACTATGAGCTGAAAATAAACCAAGAAAAGAAATTAACTAACCTACGGAGAATTCAAAGACCACGATAACAGTCAAAATAGCCCACATTGCTGAGTTGCCAAAACCTTTATAAAGAGGTTCAAAGTAGTAGATCAGCGACACCAACGTGAGAGCCAGTCCAAATTTTAGCGAATGAATAATCCTTCTCGGATCATCTTGTCCCAATTTCTTTATCTTCCAGGCAGTCTCAACTATCTTCGTGCCTAACTTTCCAGACAAGGCCTTGAACCACCCCCAGTTACGAAAAAAAACTCCTTCATTCTTAATTTCAGATGCCATTTCCATAACAAAATCGTAGTAAGGAAAATTGACAAGAGCTGTTTGTACGAGAAATGTTGAAAAAGAATAAAGAAAGCTGGTGTAAACTAATGATTTTGGCAAGAATATGACTTGGGGAAGAGGGAGCAAAATCAATCACAAATGCAAAGGCAAAGCATGCAGTCTATATATATGTGTGAAAAACTGAATACTCATTGCCTGGGAAACTTAACAAAGTACTATTGTTTTGGGATAGGAAAACACGTTAACGCGTTGTGTTTGGTAAGTTGTAAGTTGTAACATCTCATCACCATCAAAGAATCCCTGAAACTTACATTCATTTTAAAAGAAAAGAAAAATCCCTAAAACTTTCACTAGTGGTACTCTAACGAGTCTAACCATGTAGACCTGAAGGAACGGGTACCTTTCCTATTTTACATGTGCTACAGCAGTGTCCCTTCTGGCTATAAGGCATTGGGCAAGATATTTCCTTTTGTGCTTTGTCTTTTATCTCGTAAAAAATTGAAGGAAGAAAAATCCTCTTGCTTTATGATGGTTGGTGATAACTGAGCATAACTAGCTATATATGCCATTGCCACGAATCATAAGCTTATCTGTATCCCATTACTTAAAATCTGTGGAATGATTATGTAGCTGTACATCTTTTCTTTTGGTAGGTTCTTTTTTTATGAACTTTTGGTAGGTACTTGTTCTAACATCTTCGTCTTTAGTGAATTTCTTTCTGCCTAACATATTTGTAAGTAGTACACTTGTTGTAAAACTCTTAATTGAATTTTGAAAATCAATTTAATTTGACCTATTCTCATATTGTTTCAACTTCTACATAAACATAACTAGTCCATGTGGGACTCCATCAGGCTCTCGCACACATGGCTCATGACGCGCATCGCCCTACTAATTAATTAAGAGTAGGGCCTTGCTCTAATATCATTTGTAAATTGTAATACCTTGGGCCCTTCAAGTCTAAAAGACCGGCCTAATGGAGAAATGTGTGCCCATGAGTTATAAACTTGTTAGCTTCATCATTAGTCAATGGGATTCCACCACACTCTCTACACACGTGCCCTCGCATATGCACAACTCAAGAATGCATGGCCCCACACTCCAAAATGATTAGTCAAGTTACAATTAGAACTTCTCACGATCCTTTATATAGCCCTAGTTTACCGAGTAAATACTTGATGTGAGATTTAGCACACACCCACGCATTACAAATTCATAATCTAAGATATTACAATTTGATCTATGATGTCTTTGGTTCAAGTTTTCTAGCAAACACATTGCGAATGTACATATCTAGGGATAGAACCATTAAAGGACCACCCACCGGGGGGGGGGGGGGTCATGGCCACGGACGGAGCCATGGTTGGACTTGGGGAGCAATGGTCCCCCCCCCCCCCCCCCCCCAATTTTTTTAAAATATTATTATATGTATGGATACTAATTTTAGCAATTTTGTTTTATAAAATTACAATTTTTCCCTTTCAACAATATCATTGATTCTTTTAAGAGTATTATTATAGTCACAAATTTAATTTTCTACAACATTTTCACAAATTGTTAAGGTAGAAAATTCTTATAGGTTCGCATTTTAGCCCACCACTTACATTATTTTTTTACTTATCAATAATCATTCATCACATTAGTAATTTTTAAGAAAAGTTTTTAACTCTAGCATTTTCCTCATTTTGAAGACCATAAAAAAAATTATAGATTTAAAATATAAAACAAAATATACAAGCCCAAAAAAATTAGTCCAACAACAAAACTTACCAATAGTAAAATTAAAAAAAAAAAAAAAATTTAAGTCTAGTCAACCAATTTTACTCAAATCAAACAACCTGACCCTTTAAAAAAATTTATACAAAATAACTTTTTTCTTACCCAACAATGCACACATCGATCAAAGACACAAAATAAATAAAAATAAAAATTTAAAACCCTCAGCAGCTAAGCAACAACAAAGTCGGAGACTAAAGTCACCGCACACAACTAGTTACAAAACTGTCCCCTCTAACTCTAAGTTTTGGCTCCGTCCCTAGTCATTGCCCTCTCTAAAGCTTTAAAAATATTTAAATATGAATATATCAAAGTTTGGGTGAAAAAACATTATACTTGCTGCTCTAAAATTAAAAGTTTCCCTAAGGGTTTTTTTGAATTGAAGGCTAATTTCTGGCCAACTCTACTTTACTCTCCCTCCTTCCTACTTAACCCAAACAAGTCACAAAGCCTGTGACTACGAATGGAAATAGAACGAGTATGGGAAGGTATCCAAAATGCATAATGAAACCTTCAAAATGATTGAAATACCCTTAAACCCTTTAGAATGATAAAAACAACACTTAAATCTTCAAAATGACCAAAATACCCTTAAACCCTTTAGAATGATAAAAACAACACTTAAATATTTAAAATGACCAAAATACCCTTAAAACCTTCAAACTTATCAAAATACTCTCGAATCTATAAAATGACCAAAATTCCTCCAAACTTTTCAAAATGAACAAAATAAACATGAAACCTCAAAAAATAACAAAAATACCTTCAAAACCTCCAATATAACTAAAATACATGTAAAGCCATCAAAATGAGAAAAATACCCCTACAGCCATGAAAATGACAAAAATACCTCATGTAACCTCCAAGATGGACATGATGTGTCTCAAAACTTTAGGAATCATCCCCAAACTTCGCAAAGACAAACTTAAAAAATTTTCAAGTGTGCTTTTAGAGATTTCAAGTGTTAGTAATAATTTCTTATGAAAGTTTGAATTTGTGTGGAAACACAAGAGTTTGTTTAGACTCCCAAATTAAAATTACGGCTAAATTGCTTCTACTCTAACTTAGACTAAGTGCGGAATAAGAGTAAATGAGCGCAAACAACCAATAACACTACTCTAAGCCATATTCATCCATTATCAACAATATAAAGTAAAGCTTAAGAGTAGGGAAGATAAATGCAAATACAAGATAACAGCAAGATGTGTTATCGCAGAGGAAACCAAAGAAATTGGAGAAAAACCTCTCCGCCACCCTCCAAGTGATAATCGATCCACTAGAGAATAAAGTTGGAGTACACGAATAACAAAAGACCCTCCAACCCTAGTCTACCCAATGTACTTGAGCTCTCCAAGCTCTTACTACCAACTGGCTTCTCCAAACCTTGTCTTCTCTTGCTTTCCCAGATCCCGCAATTCAGCTCTATTGCATCTGCCAATGATTGGCTCCTTCCAATACTCCCCAGCAACACCAAAACCTCACTTGACACTTAAATTGGGTGTGGAAAGTGTTTGGGCTATCAACTGCTCAAGGATTTAGAGATGGAGAGGTAGGAGTAGAGGAAAACCACAAGGAAATGTGTAGATAATTGTGGGTATAATAATTTCTAACTCTCAAGTGTATTTTCTAGGGTTTTCTCTCTAAAAAGCATTCCTTACAATATGTGAGTAATGATGGTATACATACTGTGGGTAAAGACTTGGTAAAACAAACATGACAAATTAGCAAAACAGAATGTTTCATGAGTATTTCGCGGGAATGCCTTACTCGCGAGACACTCACAAAAACTCCAGGCTGGCATGACTCTTCACCTTCCAGTCATATGCTCTACACATGGCTTATTTTGCGGGTTAACTTCTCACGAGCTTCTCACGAAATCTACTTGTTCATCCTTTTAAACTTGAGTCTTCACACTCTCTCACAATCATTCTTTACAATTAAAAACCACAAAAATATAAGGAAATATGATTGAATAAAATTACAATCAAATTTGGTACGGAATTAAAGCCAATACAAAATAGTTGTAAATCACAACTTTACATATTATAATGTGTAATTAGGTAAATGGGTAGGTTCATAAGTTTATTTGATAGTTTTTTTTTTTTTTTTGGTGTCACTCTTAAGTAGTTTTTCTTTTTAAAAAAAAAAAAAAAATCAGTTTTTGGCAAAAAAGTATTTTACACTAAAACAAACAAAGTCTTAATTTTTATTAAAAAAATAAATAAATTTATTTTGCTAAAAACTTTAGTACACAATCATTCTTAAATAATTTTTGGTATTAAAATATGTTGAATTTCATTTTGATGGATAATTTGAGCTTAAACGTATTAAGAAATAATTATATTTATATTAATTCTAAATATTGGATTAATGCTAGTTTGAATTTTTCATGTATTAGTTTGGTTTTAAATTTTATTTTATTTCTTACCCCTCAAAGATGAAAGCTTTGGTTTCATCTCGTGATACACACCCATAAATATAAATGAGAGCGATGATGTACCAGCCGATCAACCCAATTTATTAATTTAATGGGTCGGGTTCGAGTTAACCTGCCTTGTTTATAAACAGGTTCAAAAATTCTTACTTATATCCTTTAAATTCAAGCAAGTTAACAAAGTTAGATTCAATTTTAACAAGTTTAGATAGTGCCATATTGAACTTTTTTACGAAAAGACAAAAAGGAGAAAAAATGCAACTCTATTCCCTGGGATGGCCTTTCGTTATCTAGAATCTGAATTCTGCGATGATCGAGGGACCACTCAAGTGTTGTAGTAGTGTTATTTGTGCACCCTTCTTTCTTTTTCTCTCATCACATAAGCACCCCACTAGCTGACATGCTAATGTCGTAATCAAATCATTTCTTTTGTTTACATCAAAAAATAAAATAAAATAAAAATATTTGCTTTGTGTTAAAGAATATACTAGATTAATTCCAACCATGGCATTGTCATCTTTATAAAGGTTGCTATGTCTTTATGGCTATAATATGCTATGTCTTGATGGCTATAATATATAATTGTTTATATTGAAGCCATTTGACGGCATTTTCATCATAATGAAGGGCCATGAATTTGAAAGTAGAGACACAAAGCCGACGAACCTAACCTACTTTTCTCTGTTGATATGCGTCACACTACTAACTAGATTTTTTTTTCCTTTTTTGAGAAAGACTACTAACTAGTTAAGATGCAATTAAAAGTGAGATATGATCAAAATTTTATATTTGAAAGAAGGAATAGAACAAAGAGCAAGGCCCCTTAAAGTTAGCGGTGTGAATTAGGTGTCAAAGTCACATCTTCAACGTACATTTAAACATAAACCCACAGAGCTTTTAATTAAAGTAATTTATTCCTAAACTTCCATAAACAGTACATTACTTAATGCAAACCTCTCTCTCTCTCTCTCTCTCTCTCTCTCTCTCATATTTTGGTTTTTCTTTTCTTGCCACAAAGCAACCACTTATTCAAAGAATGAGGTTGGGTCACTTCTACCTAAAATGGTGAGTCTATACAGTAGTATTTGTTAAGTTCAATAGATTGAATGTTGACAAACTACGGTAAAAGTTTGAGTTTTGTTGAGTCTAAGTGTTACATTTCAAGTTGAAGATGAAGATCTAAGATTAGCTCAAAGAAAGAGTAATTTCTAGAATCTCAAAACCTTCTAAATCAATTGAGACAAACTTAACAGCTTCTAGATAGATTGAGACTCTAATGTCATCCAATTTTGTAACGGAAATTATAGTGTAGTTAAGGTTGTCGTTCCACCAAGAAAAGGAAAACAAGAACACATCAAAAGCACCAATAATATATAGAAAAATAGGATTGAAACTTAGGAAAAAGAAAGTTTGGTAAAATTCAATAATCAAAATCACTAGGGCGTTAGGGTTTATCCACCAATATTGTTAAGCATTCACTACCAATCCAATTTAGTACACAATAGAATAAGTAAACACATAAACTATTAGATTGGAAGACTTAGAAATAAGCTTTATTAATAAAACTCTTTTTGTATATTCATCAATTGTTCTAACAATTTAGTCTAGAAAATAATAACTTTGCTAGAAAAACTCAAAAATATCGCATACCCTAGAGGCAATACTTTGGCAAAAGTAATATCTAACCAAATTACCACGTTTTACTAGAGAGATTATAAACCCTATTCTAACATTAAGAAGGTTCAAGAATAGACTTATGAAAGAATTAGAAATCAAATACCAATCTAATTAAACAATTATAAAAAGAGAACAATTTATTTAAATAATCAAAATGTGACATGCTTGGATTGAATAGTGGACAACTTACAACATTGGGGATTCACTCTAACCCTAGCTTAGATTCTTAAGCTTCCATATAAAATAAAAACTCTTAAAAATTGATCAAAAATAAGGTTTTTCAGCAGCCAAAAAAATGTGGCTGCCCTTGTATCACTTCAATATTTTCAACATTCAAAACCCCAAAACACATGCTTCCCAAAAAGGAAAATATAAAATGTCAATTCCCTTTTCCAACAGTAAATCAACTTCCAGGTCATTTTTCACCTTGAATAAGACAGATTTTGAAGTTTTGTAAACTACAAACGTTTAGATCTTCAAGTTCTCTTTCCGTGGCCGCAAGAATCAAGTCAATCCAACATCAAAGTAAAAGGATATGGTCAAAATAAGAAAACTGGTCAGAGTATTTCCATGGAAAGATTTTTTCCATCTTTGGCTCAAAACAAATTTCTCTCTTTCCTTTTATGTTTCCACATATCTTTGATTCATTAAATTCTTCAAAAGACACTTCTCAATTGATATTCAACCTTGGATTCTCTTACCTTCATGTTTACACGTCTAGCTCATTAGTTTTAATCTCCTACAACCAAAAAAAAAAAAAAAAAAAAAAAAAAAAAAAAAAAAAAAAAA